>NW_009702026.1:66100-110252 GCF_000703405.1 Apaloderma vittatum
AAGGAAGGAAGGAAGGAAGGAAGGGAGGATTCTTAACAGAATCAGTGGAAACACAGATTTCCTAAAGAGCAAGATAAAATCTTGGTGAAGTAAACAGCAAAATGCACAATGTCATCAGTTTCATTCTCCTTTAGGTTGTTCATCAGCCCCTGCCTTTCATTACTGGGAAAATCCTTCTCAACACACCTGAAGTTACTCAACATTATTGATCACTTATGAAGCAACTTCCACAATTCCTTCAAAACTGGGACTGAGAGATAGGCTTAACTCATTCTGGCAAAAACATGTTTCACAAAGGTGACTAGAGTAATGACACTAGCAATACTGTATCTTCTGGTCCCCCCCTCTCCCTCACTATTTTTGTTTGTTTGGTTGTTTGTTTCGGTTTTTTTGTTTGTTTGGGTTTTTTTGGATACTCATGTATTGAGCGTGTCTTTTTTCCTGCCTCCACTTCCAAAAACCAGAGGGTTTTTTTGTAGTTTTTTTTTTCTTCATTTTATTTCTGGTTATAATCTGACAATTGAGAAAAACAAAGAGGGGAATGGAGCCCTTCTGAGCTGTGGCAGCTGATAATTACCTTACTCTGCACAGGGCTCTCCATAACCCCAGCATTGTAAGAAGTGTACTTGATTACAGTGTGTAAGCCCAGCTCAGTGTGAGAGTTCTGCTTCATTAGGGAAACAGAGCTGCAGTGCTTTTGCTGATCTCATTTCCATCTCCATTTTTGCCCTTGCATGTAGAGTTAAACTACCTTTATGCTCAAGTAGCTGCCATCCTTTTGTCCTTCGAGAGCCTTGCAGGTAAATGCACAGAGGCAAAACAATTGGCAAAATGTTTGTAAAAGAGGGTGGGGTAAGGAGAGGACAACATAGAGGACAACTGGGTGCTCTCCAGAAAAAAAAGAATAGTTGTGATAGGCTTTCTCTGGGAAAATAATACTCCCCATCATTTGAGTGGGTTTGTTTGTTCAATCCCTGGAGGAGAAAAAGGAAAACCAATCTCTGTCCCACAGGAGATCTTGTGGAGTAGGCTAAGTACAATGATAACGATGATGATGATTAGAGGCCTCTTAATTTAGAAAAATAGGTACATTGAATATTGTGCACCAGCATCCTGGGTCCAGCTGTGTGCAGAGAGAGCCTGTGACACTCCAAAACACTCTATTAAAGTAGATAGGCACTAGGGGCATGAAAGGGTTTTATCTGAAGGGATTATTTTTACAGCACACTAATGTTTGCCAGGATGCATGTTCTCTTCTGCCAGTGATAAAATATTTAAATTATAATTGTGTGGTTTTCTGATTCGCCAGCACTTACTTGACACTTAGAATTACATTTGAAAGGTATCTCCTCTCAACCCTGGTGTTGTTCCTCAGCACTCAGTAGTGTGTATGCAACCCTGAGAGATAAGCAGAGACTTCATCTTGGACAAGAAAGCATCTTTTAAGCATCTTTAGACCTAACTGCAGCTTTGAGATTATTTATTCTTTCATGCCACAGTATTCAGCCCTTACTGAGTTTGTGAGTGTAGCTTCATTGGCATTAAAGGGATGGTGCAAGCTAAAGGATAATTAAGACAAATGTACATCTTGTAATGGAGCAAGGAGGTCCCTGAGCTAGGGCAGATAGGGGCCAGTATACACATAGTATAGTGCAGTCAGCAGCAACAAGCTTGGGGCTGAAGGCAGATAATATCCTCCTGAGACCAACTTGCTTCCAGCTAATTTAAGTACAGATGGCAAGTGAAGGTGGGAAGTAGGAGGAGCAAGTATCCCCCTCCAGGTAACGTAGTTCTTATGCTTCATTATAAGATAAGTTGCTTCCACATTTTTTGTGGCTCTGGTGTTCCTGTGGGGTCAGGGATAGGTAGCACCATGGCTGTTTGAGATCCAGCTTGGCTGTTACCCTGCTTCTGTTAGCTTTTCAAATCTCATGCCTGTGTTACACAGACTGTGAAGCAAGCTACTTGATCTGCTTTCCTCTGTCATATGTTTCTTTAGCTGGTATTCCAAATGCTGCAGTTCAGTTTACAGTGATTTTTTTGATGACTTTGAAATCTGTATCTGCACAAAGGTGTGGTTTTGAGGCTTTTTTTCCCCTTTTTTACGTCATTAACGTTAAAAGAACTCCTCGCAGTTAGCTGTACAAAAGGAAAAAAAGACTCTGATCCGAATGTCAGAAAATATGGGCCTTAGCTCTCATTTACATGGCCATTAATATGTACACCTAAGACCCCTTTAGAGTGATGGACCTGCTGTGAATTTGGCTAGTGTTGTGCTACAGCACATTAGTCATGACAGCAGCAATGAAACAGGACTTGTTGCTCTGCCAGCCACCCATGTTCCTTCTGTTCCCTGCATCTTCATAGAGCGATGATGGTCCTCCCTATCCTGGTATAATTCTTATGTCTGTATAGTCAGTAGCTTAACCTTTTTTAATGCATAGAAACGGAAGATCCACCTCCCTAAACCTATTCATAAAGCTGCTCTGAACTGAACAATGTTGCTGAAATCAAGTCACCATGGAAAGAAAGCATGGTCCATGCTATTACAACACAGAGCAAGGCAGCATTACCAGAAATCAGGTAAAACAAACAAAAAGCCGTCATTGCAAACAAACTTCTAACCTACTTTTTAACATTCCTCCAAAGAAGACTGAGTTTTATTTCCACCAGCAGCTGAGGTTTAGAATAAGATCTTTCCTATTATGCTGTTCATGACCTCCTTAGATCTTGTCTCAGTCATACTGCATGGAATGAAATGGAGTGTTACTGTGTTGGCTCCCAAGGGACGTTTGAGTCTTAGTTACCTTTTGAATTAACTAAACCTTTTGGGAAGATTAAGCCATTCCCGTGCTATTGTGTTTCATCTGGTCATTTTATTGTTTCAGTTAGCATGTTATGTTTTACCAACTTAAATCAAGATTGTCAGGTCTCTTCCTAGATCAGAATCATCATGAAGACAGTTCACCTAATCAAATTCTCCTCAGCTTTCTCACCTCAGTACAGTCATTGGCCATGTCATGAGTAACACACGTGGCTCCCTACATACTCTCTTCTGCCTTATTTTTGAATGTGCTGTTTTTCTTGGACTGAGGATATTTATAATGTCAATACTGTTAAAGCTGTCTCAATCACATCCCTGCAATATTTTCATCTCTTTCTATAGAGTAAATGTATTGGAGCCCTTGACTACATACTGTATGTATCTGCATTAGTGTATTGGCCACATATTCTGTTTCTCAGGTAAGATTCTCTGCTTTGAATCAAGAACAGGCAGGGAAGAGGTATATGCGTATATGTTTGTAATGCGATTTTGAGGTCTTTTTGAAACAGTACCAAGGCCTGCCTGCCTGATTTGCACGTATAGCATCCCAGGTTTTTCTGTGCAGAATCACAGCCTGCTTTCACTGCCCCCATCCCACCTGAGAGCAGTGGCACCAACAGAGCAAGATCTTCCATCTCCTTACCTGCATCTTCTTTCCAGCTCCCCTTGGACCCACACTTCTCTATAAAGGGAACTAAACTTATCCAAGGCTCTTCTACACAAACTAGGATGGCTGAAACTGTTTTTATAGAAATCTGATGTCCCCCCTATTTTATTTTTCTCCCTTAAAATGTCCCTTTAGAAGCCAGGGTTCAACAGCAAGACTCTTGTGTGACTGTAAATCAGCTTCAGTGCATGCTTTCCTGTAGCTTCTTCGGATGAGAAAGCCTTGTGGAAGGAAATACCAAGCTGTGAGGGAAAACTTTCTAAGAGCAATATAGGTGTTGCTCTATTTCCAGCTGATGATATTGGGTCTAAACTTGGCACTCTAAGACTATTTTCCTAGTGTAGTAATCTGGTGGGCAATTAAAGCATCTGATCATTCAGCACTTAGCTTAATTTGATAGGTGAATCATGAACATTGTTTAGGTAGGCAGTTGTGTGAGACCCATAGCAACTGGATAATACATTTCCTTCACATAGATATGACTACATTGCAAGCTAGAGACATCTAGGATACCCTTAAACCAGCTAGCTTGAGTTTGGGAAATGGTCTAGTTATGGTTAGAGAGGGTAATTCAGCCTGTCAAGAAACAGGGATCAAATCACAATAAGGTTTAAGAGATGAAGGCTTGTGCTATGCAGGTAAAAACCAATGGTGTTTCAGTCACGTAAAAATGAAATAAGAGAGTGTTGAATCATCCCCCCCCCCCTTTTTTTTTTAAAACCCTGGGAAACAGATACTGAAATGTGTATGGGAAATGCAGCAGAATGTGCTATAGCCCAGGAATCTGCAGAAAACCTGCTTTCACATTCTGGATAGACTGTTAAGGTAGAAGAATTAATAGCATTAGCAATCTCTGAAGAGATACACAGCTTTCAGATTTCCTAAGTGGGTAGGTGTTAAAGGAAGGTGGATGATGGCAAGATGATTTTCAGCTTTAAAGAGAGCACCCAGAGCTTCAGTAAACAGCTTTAACAGCTTGAACAGCTCGCTACCAAGCTGAACAACAGTGTTACGGCTGGGGAGGAGGAATAGGGAAGGGAGGGAGAGGAGAGGGATTGAAGAAATAGCCTGCAGATTACCGTCAGTCCCTGGCTGAGTTTACTGAAATACAAAAGAATGACTCTGTTGATTCAGCTTCACCTGCTGCCGGGAATGTTCTCCTCTGCCCCGCCTCACATCTGATCTCAGCTCTATGTTTAAGAGCATGTGTCAAGCACAAGGGAGAAAAGCTGCTGAATATTTTGAGCACAGGCTGTTTCTTTTTGAAAAGTATGAGATATTTTGAAACTGAAGTCTGTCTTCTGGAAACACCTTTTCCCTTCCCTTTCCAAACCACACTTTCTTTTTTCCCGACATTTATAATCTGAATTCAGGTCAATCTAATTTTAACCATAAAGCCTACCCTGCTTTATCTTTTTTCCGGGCTGCTGTTTGGTAAACTCTTTCCTTCTCAAGCACAGTTCATAATATTGCAGCAATTATGATCTTTTCATCCTCAATATCAAAACTATGTAGCCAAATATCCATTTTGTAAGGCTGCCACAAGGGTACAATGCTGTCAACAAGAGTACCTCATATTTAGTTGAAGTCCTTCCTCCCCAAACACATCAGACAGTGGTGGGCAAACATTTAAGGTATCACAAAGCAGCCTTCTTCAAGAGCCCTCTCCCACACTGGGGCAGAGCTCTAACTCCCTAGATGTCCCAGTCCCTGTTCCTGGCTGGCTCAGGGTACTGCTGTGGGTTGCATCCCAAGCTGAGAACAGGCATGGAAGGGGAACCTAGCAAATGCAACATATTTGATTTGGGATTTCTTTTTAATTTTCTTTATTTGTTTAGCCTTGCAACAGTATGCACAATGAATCTGTGCCAGCACATTTTCCTCTTGCTGCCACCCCCTCTTTGTCTGTTCAATGTCCTTTTCAATTCCTGCCTTAAACTGGGCTGCAGCATCCCATGTAGGGACTCTCCCTTCCTCAGTCTTTGTGTGTCTGATGTCACCAGGACTATGAAACTTCTGACTGGATTCAGTATTACTGTGACAACAGGTCATCCAGCTCTTCCTGCCCCAGGCCCATTACCACAGACTTTTGTCAAGTCCTCTCCATTTCTACAACATGAATGTAGGAGAGTGTCACTCTTCATGTGTTCTTTCCTGATTGCACTAACTCGTCTAAATTTTAATCACTGTTAAAATGGCTTTCCCTCCCTTGGAGGCTTTTTTGGAAGATCAGCTTGTGGTGTACGGGATCCTTGGACTTGATGCATGGATTATGGCATAGAACTCTGTCCTTTCTGCCTATGGGGGCCCGGTGGCAACAGGCTGCCTGAGGGACCCTACAGATATGTGAGACAATCATGACATTTCAGCAACCGTGGGTGCTACAGGTGTGTCAGGTTGCAATTTGCCAGGAAACCAATTTCTGGTCAAGTACCTTGGGCTGGGTGGTGCTCCTCACCTCCCTCGTTCAGGTCAAAACCAGCAAAAGCCCAGGAGGTGGTGGGTGCAGTCCCATGGACCTGGAACTGGGTGAAAATGGGCTATGCCTGGTGCAGGGTGGGCTCCCCACACTGTCAAGGACCACCAGGCTTTTCAAAGGGCCCACAGGGCATGGGGTGGCAGATGGGTCTGTGCTGCGGTGGAGTGGGCGGCAGCATCGCACCACTGGGAAAGTCGCTTTATACTACCGTGGTGGTCATTCCAAGCCAGGTGGGGCAGTGGCCCCGCGTGACCTGAGGTGCCCACAGAGATCCACGCTGCTCTCATGCTGCCTGGAGAAGATGATGCAGGGTATAAATAGCTGAAGGGAGCAGAAGGGAGTGTTGCCTTGCCAGGAGGACAGAGCCAGGCCAGAGAGGGCTGGCAGGGGTGGTGACAGCAGCCTCCCCACCGGGCTACGCCTCTCAAAGCCTCCTCTGTCTCGGCTGGCTCCCTCTGAGCAGTTGCTAGGTAAAGGCAGGTGTGTCAGCTGAAGTAGTGGAAATTTCTATTCATCTTATAAATAGTTGAACAGCCCGACTTGGTGAAACTTGAAACGAGCAAACATCCCATCTTCTCCTCAGAGGGCAGATCGGGATTCAGTCTATAGTGCTGTCATGTCAGCTGTGTCAGCGTTGCTGTTCATGATGCCAAGGCCCCATAAGTTATTCATGTGAACACAGCAAACAAAGGTTTAGCTTAACAGAAGGATGAACATTCCTCCACCTGCAGCTTTCTCCACAGCTAGATGTAAAAAGTGCAGAGGTCACTTAATCTGAGACAGAAATAGACTGCATCATCTTTGGGGTCAGTATGCTCTGCAAGTATAGTAATGTGACTGCAGGCAGGCCTGAGGACTTCTGGCATGATGTCCTTGGTAGTAAGAGAAAATGTCATTGAAATCCTAATGCAGCTTGGCTGGTTTGCTTGAAATTTGCGGGGCAAAATTATAAATTTGCCTTATAATCATGTTTATACCTTAGGCTATTAGAGGGCTTTTTCCTTCTGCTAATCCCTCATGCTTCTTGTTGGACTACGCTGACCCTTGTTCTCTGGTGTATTAAGACAGATCCTCAGCAGAGGTTAATACCCCCTGTGAGACTGTGGGAGATTTTCAGGTCTTTCTCAGTGACTGAAGAGTTTCTGCTCTTAAAAAGATGAGACTTCAGAGACGGAATGTGAAGCTATCCATCAGCTTGGCAATATATTAAATGGAGTTTATTGAACTATTTCAATCACAGTCAATTTTAAAAAAAGGAGGTATCTCTGTGATATTGCCTGGAAACAGATGTGTCTGAGCAAGCTTTCTTATAACCTCAAAGAATCTAGTCATCAACATCATCTAGTGGTCAAAGCGGAAGGCTGGGACTAAAGATATGTAGATCTCGGTTCTGCCACAAACCCTTTAGCTGGACTGACCAAGCCAATCCCTCCTGAATCTTAGATGATCAATTGCCACGGGGACGCTAAGAATAGCACGCACAGCAAACCATGGTGTGCTCATTAGATGAAGAGGAGTCTACAAGGACAAGTTTTTTACTTTCTTTTTTTCCCGTTTGTTTCTGTTAATCAGCTGGTAGGATTATGATGATCCACAGCTGATCTGGGCTCAAACCTCCACATAGAAGAAAGGACTCTACGATGGCCCTGGGTACCAGTTGCTGCCAGTTACTGCTGTGACAGTGACTGAGCGATGTTGTCTGAAACCTGACCAGCATTACATTTGCATACAAAACCAAACACGTCCTTTCAGCTGACTGCTTTGCTGGTGAATGATAAGGCCCTGCTCTCATTTGCCCTTGCTCTGCGTAGCTGCTTCTGGAAAGGGGTGACTTGTGGCAAACCAAAAGGGGGTGCTGTGCTGAGGAATTGAAGCAGGTATACGAACAAAACCCAAGCTATTTACTACAGGCTTACTCGTCTCCTGCACTTTCTTTTTGGTTAGATGCACAACCACAGAGAAGGAAATATTCAGCTTTGTCACATTAGCTGTTACTCATGACTCATTTTGCCTGTAATCTGATCAAATACAGGCAAAAGGAAATCAATCAAAATTAAGGCATATGACAATGTTTAGCATAAAGCTGGTGCTTTACCCCCTAGCATGTGATATGAGCTGTAAGCGAGCCTCGCTGCTTTTCTGGGAGATAGGTAAGTAAGCAGAACAGTCATATTTAGCAGATGTAGGAACATGAAAACCTATAGCTACAGCATGAAGGGGGAGGATAAACAATTTATAAGTACTTGTAAGTGATGATGGCACAGCTCTGAGTTGCAGTTCTAATTTACTCCTCTCTGCTTGTCTCCCCCACAAGCTCCAGCCAGCAGATTGCAGGGCCATCACTCTTTGAGCTCTATGCAGTCTCAGACACATGCCAAGGGCTGCACCATGTGAACCGCACTTTCATTTTTGAAAGCTTACACGAGTAGCCTCACTAAACTCAGTGGGATGCTTTGCATAAATACACTGTGTATGGCTCACATAGCACAGTGCTTGTGAGGTGAGCCACTCAGCCACAAATCTTAGCAAAGGCGTAAATATGCAAGCATTTCTTATATAGAGATACTGCAGCCCATTGGTCTCAAAAGTCCCTTTTTTAAAACATGATAAATGGCTAGCTCCCAAGAGTAGTCTTTACTGTTGTGGAGTAGCGATACAGAATGGCAAACAAGGGTTTATTTGATGCACACCATTGTAAAAGAATTAATGATTTTAAAACTGCCTTCTCTAGCAGTCTAACCAAGCACAGTGTTTTCATGTGCACAGTGCACATAAATTACCAAGGAGGACTTTTCATACACATGTTAATATGGTGGTGTTTAAAGTGTTACGTGGTCTCATTTAGTGAGATGCAAGAAGCCATTACTTGGTAGGAATCCTCATCACCTGAATGGAAGGATAAAGATTTTTTGAGGAACTGTGTGCAGATCAAAGATGCTATTTGAACTGCGCCTAAGTATTGGTGAGGCCTGGGAAATGAATTGTTACAGGAGATGTATTTAACTGTGAGAGAATATATATCTTACAGCAGCAGAAAGGAAATTGTAGTTTCCTTAGAACTTCAAAGGGAGGAAACTTTATAATGAAAAACTAATATACATCTTTACATAACACTTGAGATTTTGTGTCTCCTGCCATTGTGTAACTTTGCATCAAAGGATACCTGGGTTATTACTTGAGGGAAGCCATCGGCAAGGACGGTAGCACTCTGTCTTTGGACAGAGGGAGAAAAAGAGAGCTATCAAAAGGGTCTAGGATGGAATAAAAGGAGAAAAAAATTGAATAAATTATATTTCCCCATATTAAACCCTTATAGATGAAGAACAGCTTTAAGAAGCTGTTTAAACATGTCATGTGATATAGTTACTGTAAGAAACTCTATAAATATTCATATATTATCAAAGTGATAGTTTCTGCTGTTTAATTGTGCTTGCATATTGTGTGGGATTTGCTTCCCACCAATATTCATGAAAGTTCTTAGACTCAGCTACTTTCAAGCAAATGTTGAGAGGTACATTTGACCATCAAATTTTAAATTAAAAAGATATTTAATCTTTTAAAATTCCTAAAAAACTTCAAGTTTCCTAAGAAACATATATATAAGCTTAACAGGTACCATGGCAATGACTGCAATGAGATCATTCTCAAGGGAGGAGAATGGGTTGTCTAAGCACATAGCTTATTTGTGCAACAGAATTGTGAATACAGCATAACTTTTGAATATTCAATACCCACAAGAAACCACTGTATACCACAGATTATTCAAAAAAGTTAATTAAAATAATTTTGAATACTGAATGAAAACATCAGTGTACCCATGGGCAGTCTGGGTACCGAAAAAAGAGGTAATACTCATTTAAGGGATAATTTGCCAGGGATTGTTTGCCAAGTTTAATTGGTTGCTGTTTTTTCTGCTGCATTTTACTGCAGCTTTTCCACTGTATTTTTCTGTTGAAAGTCCAGAACAGTGGCATATGATACATATAGGTACCCTAGCTGATGTGTTACTAAAGAGATTCTAAGGTTGCTTGAAATTTTCTTGATGAGAATCAAAGTCAGGCAGAAGCTGCAGAACATAGAACAATTTGTATTAAAACAAACACAAAAAGCTTATGTAGAGTTCTGTGAGACAATCTTTCCCTTTCTACAGATGTTATTTTGTACATAAAAATACAGATTTCTCTTACACCTTTGAGGACAAGTTGGTTAGCAGCAGTACTACTTGAACCTGTTTTCCTGTGAATTTGTGTGTTAAAACTGATCTCAGAGGTAGTATCTGTGATGACAAAAGAAGTATGAGCTCTCATTTTAACATTTTCCTCAGTGAGGTTGTCATTGAGTTTCTCAGCCTTCACTTACTTTCTGAGAATGTAAAAAATTTAGGATATTTTGCCATCCGCAAAGATGGTAGAAACCCAGCAGTGTATTCAGAAGTTATTAAAGGAAGTGATAGATAGACATTGGCATCACATAATCCTTGTTTCTTTCAGCAACGAGACAGCAACAGTCAATAAACAAAATATACTTTGGAAGTATTGCCCTCTTAGGTTTCTTCTTGGTGTCTGCAACAAAACCATGACTGCTTCTAAAGTTGAGTGAGGTCTTAAGCATACTTAGTAAAAGTGTCACAGATACTGGAACACAAATGCTGCTTTCACAGAATCACAGAATCACAGAATCACAGAATCACAGAATCAGCTTGGAAGGGATCTCAAAATATCATCTAGTCCAACTCCCCTGCCAAAGCAGGATGACCTACAGTAGGTCACACAGGAACGAGTCCAGGCAGGATTTGAAAGTATCCAGAGAAGAAGACTCCACAACCTCTCTGGGCAACCCATTTCAGTGCTCTGTCACCCTCACAGTGAAAAAGTTTTCCCTAATGTTTTTTGGGAATTTCCTATGCTCCAGCTTGCAAGGAAAGAAAGCTAAACATACACTTGATGCTCTTTACCTGAGAGAGAGCAGAAGCAAAGCCAGTCCACCAAGAAGCACTTCTAGGCTGACAGCATGATTGTTCAGCTCTAACTTAATAGTAGTATATTGCTTATCTGTTGTGCTATGCCTTCTGCATATTCCATTTATAAGCAGTAAGTGGGAAATTTTAACTTACAGAGACTAAAGTGAATACTATTGTCAACAAATAAGGGAGAGAGGTACAGCCCTGTCATTATTAGTCACTCAGTACTCACCATTGGGAATGTGATGTGGTCCCCACTAAGTCCTTCCAGAATGCAACGAATGCTTTGGCGCCTTTATTGTTGATCAGGCTCCTACAAAGAACTTCTTAAAAAAAGATGAGATGTATTACTGAAAATGTATATATCCGATTCAGCTATCTGGCTCTGGAGAGAGCCCAATAAATCATGAGAGAAGATTTTGCTATCCCAAGACTTTTTCCCTCTCCTCTTCTCTTTCCATGATGTTACATGATAAGCCAATATGGCCCAAGGTCATGGAACAGGAGAAGAAAAGGGACTCCATCTGCAATATGCAACAGTGAGTGTTGTGACAGCCTAGCTGGCACTCAGTAATGTGTAGTTAGTTCCCTAACTGCAGATGTGTATTTTAAAACGTCCTCACTATAATGTTGAAAAGCTTCAGAGCATTTCAGATGGCAGGCAGTTTGATTCTGCCTTCCTTGACTCCATGGGAAACTGTGTGAAGCATCTGTTTAGTGCACTGCTCTCTTGAGGGTTTTTTTTTTTGTGTACAAGCCCACCTGCTTGCAGGAGAGGCTGTGATGTTTACTCAACATCATTTTATGTTTCTCCCTGGACCATAAGAAATTTGCCTTCTGAGGATCTCAGCTGAGTCAGAGCTCCATTGAGATTTATGGCTTAGCATGGGCACACAAAGGACAGAGAAAGGGGATATTGTGCTCTGTTGCACTGTTGCTTTCAGAATAGCCAGATCATTTCTGGAAACTGGGACGAGTCAGGCGAGGCACTAATACAGCTCAGAGCTGTATCACATCCTTATGAAGCTCCTAGATCTGCTGCTGAGCAGCTGCAAAGGGAGTCAGATCAAAGGCAATGAACATTTGTGTGCTGCAAGGAGGATGGGAAGCCACGCTCCACTGAGATGCAGCTGCCCATGATAGAGAGGATTCCAGTTTTGAGGAAGCTATTTCCTTTGGCTTAGGTCCTGACTTTATTGTCCCAAAGGTTTAGGGGATGCCTTGCAGGACTTTAAACATGAAAGCCCTGCTCTGTGGTGCTTTGAAGGGCAAGGAAGTGAAGCACCCAATTCTTTTGACTGAGAAATATTTCAGTGCTCAGTGATGATGAGAAAGGACCATGAAAATGGCTGCTCACTCTGTCACTGAGCAGGAATTTTATTGATGTAAAGAGAACAGAGCTTTTCCCAATTTTTCTTTTTCTCTGACAGCATGACTGAAGGCTAGAAGTTAAAAACATCTAACATGTACAGTAAAAGAAGAACCTAGGCCTACAAGAGTTACTTATGTTTGAAGAAAGGCATAACTCAACATGAGTCCTATCAAAGGACAGCCAAAGGTGTCACTAAGTGAACTGAGCATGTTGTTTTTTGCAAGTATACAATCAAATCATCTAGTCACAGGTGGCAATCTAGTTCCCGAGATGTCCCTGGGGAATGGCTTAGGTATACCATGGTATGTATTGTTACAGGTTGTCAAATGTGAGGCGTAAATCTGTGTATTCAACACTCAGAGAAGCAGCCATCCTCTTCTCATCCTATCTTTTACAATACAGAGCTAGGTCAACGATTGTCCAGTGTCATGGTTTGACCCTGGTCAGCAGCCAGGTACACACACAACCACTCTCTCACTTCCCCTTCTCTGCTAGACAGGGGGAGAAAATATTTCAAAGGGCTCAGGGTTTGAGATAAGGAGAGGGAGATCACTTTCATTTACCGTCCCGGGCAAAACAGACTCGATTTTGGGGATATTAATTACATTTATTAAGAGAACAAATCAGAGGAGTAGTGAGAAATAAGAAAAAGCAAACAGATCTTAAAGAAAACCACCTTCCCCCCATCCCTCCCTTCTTCCCGGGCTTAACATCAACCCCGGTTTCTCCACCTCCTCTCCGCCTGAGTGGTTCAGGGGGACAGGGAACGGGGGTTACCGTCAGTTCATCCGACATTAGTTCCACCACTTCTTCACTCCGGAGGAGGACTCTTCACTCTTCCCCACGGCCATTGTGGGGTCCCTCTCACGGAAGACAAGCTTCACACTTTCTTCTCTGGTGTGAGTTGTCCCATGAAGGGCAATTCATCACAAACTGACCAACGTGAGACATCTCACGAGGGGCAACCCACTGGTCATGAGTCTGAGGCGCAGTCTTTCAGGGAAACTGCTCCAGCATGAGTCCCCCATTGTGTCACAAGTCCCACCAGCCAACCTGCTCCAGTGTGGGCATTCCCTCTTCCACGGGCTACAGGTTCCGGCAGCGACCTGCTCCAATGCGGGCTGCCCACGGGCTACAGCCCCCTTCAGGCATCCACCCACACGGCGTGGGGTCCTCTGCCCCACGGTGGGCATCTACACCCTGCCCATGGGCTGCAGGGGGTCAGCCCGCTTCACCATGGTCTTCACCACGACCTGAGGGACTATCTGCTCCGGCGCCTGGAGCTCATCCTCCCCCCTCCTTCTTCACTGACCTTGGTGTGTCCACATGTTCTCACTCCTCCATTTCCGTGCCAGCTGTTGTGGCGCAGTTCTTATTCCCCATTCTTAAATACGTTTTCACAGAGGTGTTCCTCTCATATCACTTTAGTGGTAGGCTCAGCCTTGGCCAGCAGCGGGTCCCTCTTTGGAGCCGGCTGGCATTGGCTCTATCAGACTCGGGAAGCTTCTAGCAGCTTCTTGCAGAAGTCACCCTTCAGCTCCCTGCCTGCCGCCAAAATCCGGCTAGGCCAACCCAAGATATCTGGGCAGTCTAACAATAGCAGTTTGGGTATAACATTGAGGATGGTATATACAGAGTTGTGGCAACTGGTAAAACCAGAATTACTCCACTTAGTTTTACCTCATCTTCTATACTGAGTCATGGGGAATGAAAAATACAGTGCCACAAGGTCAGCTCCTGCTGTAATTATTGAAAAGTATGTCATCTCAGGAGTTGTATATTTTCTGTGTATCAGATTTTGGTTTTAAGTAGTTATACTCTGAATACTCTGATGCTTGGTGACCTGTGCACCTGGTTTATATTTCTGGCAAACTTCCAAAGCATAGGACATAATCAGTGCTTCTGATAAGCTAATGAAGTTAATGCTGGTGCTTGACATCTTTGTTGTTTTTGACTTGCCAGTTTGGAAATCATTTTACAGAAAAGTGCAAACAACAAAAAATAGCATGTATATAAAACATGCTGCTATATACAGTAGATATTGAATGTTACAGGAAAAAAAAAGCTAAGCTGGGGTTGTATGTTCACCTAGAATTTTCAAGGATAGAGTAAAACTCAATAATAAACTGGCATTTAAAATCCTATCAACCACACGACAAAACTGGTTTATTCCTATTAACAGTAACTAATATTTTTCTCTTTGCTGGAATTGACAGAATTGATAAAACATTTTGGTCTTTACAGTGCAATAACGTGCAGTAGGAAAAATTACTAAATAATAAATAGATGACTAGAAATAATGTTTTCTCTATTCCTGCTCCGTGCATTTCTGCACATGACATTAGCAACCTCTAAGCTGTATGTTGATGATAACGAAACAGTGCTGTAAGAGAATCAAATAATAATAAAGTATATATCCTGGCCTTAGATTTCCTTCCTGTTGTTTTCCTAAATGTTTCTCCCCCCTCCTTTTTAGAAATACACAATGAACCTTTAAAAAAGTGGAGCTGCTTTCAGAATTGCTATCGTCATCCAGATCAATTTGGAACAAAGTCCTGCCTCCCAATCTATTCTAATTTCAATGTACACACTCTGCTGGCTGGCTGCCAGCATGGAGCTCAGGAAATGATAAATACCCATTTAGTCACAGACGCACAGATTTCCCTGGGATGGTAGGTTAGGGCTGCTTTTATATCCCCAAACTCACTGCTCATTTACACATTCCCTAACGTCACTCCGTGTGATAATTATATGCTGGGTGTAGGAATGACACATGGGGAGAAAGGACGTAACTTATACATGCTTTTCAGAAGACTGAAGCTCAGAGTCATGTTTGCTTGCCCCTGAGCTGATAGCCTTCCACCACAACTAACTGTACATAACATGAATAGAAAGCTAAGCTGGAATAATCTAATTTGAAACAAGATGACCACAGCCTGATACTGTGAATCTCAAGTGTCTTATGAACTGGTTATGATAACTATTTGACAAGCCTACTGGGTACTAAACACGTTGTTAGAAACTACAGCACACTGTGCAAGGAAAATAGGCTGTATGTATTGACTTGTTTGCTTATGGGCTTGTTGTTTGGTTTTTTTTTCTTTTCTTTTCCTGAATTGCTGGGGAGATTTGGTTTTCCGTGCTCATCTGACATATTTCCACTGAAGGGGTGAATTAATAGCTTTGGACAATTTTTCCATATAATTAAATCTTGAATTCTTCTCTTCAATTATCAGAGGACTTGATGTTTTTTAAAGGCTGATTCTAAAGTCAGGATAAATACCTTCCATTGTGTTTTGAATTTTGTTAGTACGTCTCTTGTTTGTATGTTAGATAGTTGACTCCTGTTAAAAACATCAGCTTTAGCAAATCCTTGAATAAAAGCTGGTAGTCTGCAGTGCAGATAACCCCAATAAATCAAATAAGGTTAACAAAGAAGCTCAAATTTTTCATTTACATTAACAGGATCTTGAAAGACCAAATACTTGGTTAAAGAGTAATTACGGATATTTAGTTACTACTGCACACAAGATGTGACAGCCACAAAGATCCTCCTTCTAACATTTCCCCTAGCCAGAGATTCTCCTGGGAGAAAGCTGTATGGCATTTTCACATGGTTCTCAATTTGGGAGTGTCTCGCTGAGAACAAAGTAAGACAGAAAGGTGGATCTCTATCTCTCCAATGCAGTTCCAAGAGGCACTCAGTGAAATTCCTTGCAGATATGGATATAAAATTAAAAGAAATAAATCACCAAACAGACCATCTGAACAAAACACATGTCCATTACCGGCTTTCTTTTACCAAGTTTTCAAATGGCTTCTGCCTTTTCAAAAAATACCTCACACAGACTGCTGGTAGCAGCAGCCGCTCCCAGCCACCACCACTGAGGTGGCGGCATTGCCTCCCACCCACCTGAGTGGGGGGACTTCAGTGATGCGCTTCCCTCGTGAGAGAGGGGAAACATGCAGAATGGTGGCATCAACATTGTCTCAGAAGCATCAGGTCACAATTAAGATAAGGAACAAAAGTACACAGCTTGGTCTGGCTCAGTGCTGGCTGTCTGAAAAGAGTTGTGTTGGAGTAATTTCTTTTAGAGATCCGCAGTACAATGTCTAGAGGTGAGCTGGTTCCTCTCAGCTTTCTGTATTTTCATTGGGAGAAAGCATTTCTAGAGAACAATTCTTAAGATTTATTTTATATGATATGGGCTGAATCACTCTAAAAATGCCTTTATCTATTGAGAGGAGCCCAGGAATGCTTGTTCCGACATAGGTGTCTATGTGATAGGTATGTAAAGTCAATGAAATTAATCTTATACTTGATTTTTGTTTAGGGAATAATAAAGGCAACTAAAATTAAAAAATTGTTGATTTATTATTTATTTTTTTTTTTTAGCTAGATATTTATATTAGATGGTAGGGAATTTTAGTTTCAAGTTTCCTAACAAGACATTACTAAAGTGAGTCTGCTTTTTGCAAAGTTAGTGTTTAATAACACCACAACTTCTAATCATAATGTGTCAGCAAAGCAATTTAGACTTGAAATAAGGTCCTGAAGTTTTAGCCAATAGATATAGCTTTCATAAGCATTCATAAATTAAATGACTTGGGAATACAGACAAAATATGTAGAAAGATGAAAAGCAAAGAAGAAATCACTGCTAAGTATCCTTTTTCATGTTTCCATCAAGGGAAGAAAAGTTTTCAAGTATAGAGTTGCTAAGAAAGTGACTTTGTTAGGAAAATTCCTTGATAATTAGTATTAATGTGTTTTAAATTTACTTCTCACTTTGTTCTGTGCAGGCATATAATATTTTTTCAGTATTTCATAGATTAATTTAGAAGAAAGAAACTAATTAGAAACAGGTGTTTAGCTAAGCCATCCTTATCTCCGGCTCCATCTTATTCTAACAATCTATGAGAGTTACTAGTTTCAGCCATCAGAATTCAGCTGCCAAACGCAAAACCTACTTTATATGACACCTTTTCACTTTTGTGCAAATCAAAGCATATGGATGGACCTGAGGCTGAGGAGGGCTGAGCAGCTGCGTGACCACAGTCATGCCATGGGATGTGGGATGGTATGCTTGTCAAATCTGATAGTGACACCTGGGGGCTATTGCAACCTGGGCATTAGCTTATGCCTTAATAGGTTGTGTGTGAATAATTGCTAATTAAGTTGTACTGTAAAAATTAATTTGCAGTCATAGTGACAGAAACAAATGGGCATTTACTTTGCTGAGTGTCTGTATTCCATAGTAAATCTCTAAAATGTTGCACTAAGCTATATTTTCTGGTTCTATCACATGCCAATTATTTTGCCTTCTTATAATGAATAATCACAAGGGCACAGTGTGTTGATAAACATTACCATTAAAGAATAAGAGAGGAAAGCAAAGTTCTTCTTATCTCAGAGAAAACAAAACGTATTCTGGGAATATCTAAGATACAATAAATTAAGTTTAGCACTCCCTCATATCCATATACAGATGTTTGTGTTTTCCTAGTATTGGTTTGTGAGTCATTGCATTCTTTATCTAGTAATATGGTTAAATTCTGGGGTTATCTTGGTTTTTTCTTCCTCTTCAACAGGGACATGAGATTTCTTTGAATGTTATATTCTCCAAGGTCAGCAAAATGTTGTTTTCTTTCAGTTATCTGGGAAAGAAAAGAATTCCTGGCCTTCAAAAGTATGTATTGTCTACTACTGGATTTGCAAAAGAAATCTAATGAAATCTGTATGAGCTAGAAAAATTGCTTTGTATCAAAGCTATTTAAAACACAATTCAAATTAATAATAACATTTTTTTTTAGATGCACAGGAGTGCATGTGAAAAGAAAGGACTATTCAATACATGCACTTACAGGAAGATTACTTCAATTTATACATTGATCACTAGTCGAGATAACGCATACATAACTGTCCAGGCTTAAAGTTTTTTAGTGTACATCTCCATCTTGGCATAATAAATCCATACCATGTTTTGCTGTTCATTCTGCTGAGAGGGAGCCCAAAGAACTTCTAGCTGAATTGTACAAACAAATAAAACTCGATAGTACTAATTCCAATTTAAAATGGGACTGGCAATCTATTTGCTTACTAAATTTCAAGATAAGTTTTCCATGGACATTTCATTTGCTGAGGGTAAATTCCAAATACGCTTGCAGGAGGAGAATTGTACCCTTGTGTATTAATGTGCTTATAGACTGTTCACTTAAAAATTACACACATCTGGTGTTTTGGTGATGTGAGCAAAACTCTGCTAACACTTAGTACCAATAATAAATAACTTTCTTGAAGTGTCTGGTTGTTTCCTGGTCATGAGTTAAATAAATGAAATCTAATGCTTTCCTCCAATCACTTTTGACTTTGTAATTAAATCCATATGAGAAGAGTTGCTTGGTGGATTGGGGTGAATAAAGTGCTAATAAAGACAACTCTAATTTCCTAGGCAGTCACTATTTTCCTTCCCTCATACACCAGTGGCTATTCCAGGGATCACTACCAGATCTGCAGCCACGTCCCCTGGGGCTTTGGTCTTGTCACATCTTCCAAAATAAATAGGATGGAGGATGTGGACAAACAAATCAATTACACAGAACCAAGTAGAGCTTCAGAAGTACCATCAACATCCAGTGGGTCTTCTTGAACCTCGGATCTTTGTTTTTACCGTGTACCATGGAATAAGGACCATGAGCATGCGCACTTCCAGTGAGGTAGTGCTTAATTTCCGCCCTTACTTATTTTAGGATGTTTCTGACTAAGGCCTCAGCTTGATTAAAATGCAAGTCCTGCTGTATCCCCCTTTAAAGCTATCTTCAACATTCCCATCGCCTTAATGAAGTTGAAATCAAGCCTGTAGATTGGCATCTCAAAGCAAAATGTGGGCACTACAATAAAATGATGTGGGTGAATCAGTAGGTGTCAGATTGCTGAGTCCATAATGAATAATTATCTCAGCATAATTATGTGTGCTGTTTTCCAGGCAAGATGTAAAACTGAGGTCCTTTTGTCTCCTGGTAATTAAAAACACATCTCTTGTGTGATTGCACATCACAAAAGAGTCTCTTTTTTGAAGAATGTGGTCTGCTAGTAGTATCCAAGGTTGGCTATACTGATAATTGTATTAGCTGTCTTGTATAATTTTCTTTCCAGCAGCTGTGATACTAGTTTTTGCATTTTAATTTCAGTTTATGCACATATTCTGTAGAAGCAGCTCATATGTTTTACTTTCTTTGATACTTCTTTTAGTTACTTGTATAAGAACAGGGTTTTGATACTCTACCTGGATCAGCTTTGATAATTTTGGGTTCAGAAATCAACTGCTGGATTTCAAAAGCAACTGGATGCACTCATGGGATAAAAATGCCTGAAGGAGTGTTAAACACAAAGACAAAGCTCCTTATTCAGGAAATCCGTAAGTTACAAACTGGTAAAAATTAGGAGAATATTCTTAGATATAGTCCTAAATGTTTCCTCTGTTCTTAAACTCTTCCCTTAATATTTGTTGTTGACCACTGTCAGAATAAGACCCAGGGCCGTACATATTTTTGATTTTATCCAAAACGGCCATGTTTAGGTTTCTATGTAATATAAAGTAACCGCTGAAAATGTCCCATCATTAGGGTTTCTTACCAAGGCAAGGAAACCTGGTTTTCAAAAAAATGTTGAATGTTTAAGTAGATTATGTTCTCTTGAAGAAAAGTTACATAGGAAATATTTTTCTATAGAAATATCCCTGATCTATTTTATTACCATAATGGGCATTTTGTTATCAAGATGTCTTGCACTTGCTGCAAGTTATGGTAGGTTTTTGGACACTGTCCCTTGGCATGCCCTTGGAGCTATTATGGGAAACTGGATGCAGGACAATAATTTCTCATGCTCCATCCAACTTCTTCAGCGCATCCACTCTTGGATTCGATAGGTGCCAACACAATTATTTTGAGTGGAAGGGTCACGAGAGAACAAATGTAGATGAGGCATAGCTAAAACTGCTTTCATGCATCTATCCCAGAGATAACAGTTAGAGGATACTTTGATGAGGAACAGTAAACCTGTCTAATTAAAACTGGGTTTCTGACCTGCTGCTCAGAATCAGGGGGGAGAATTACCTTAGCATACAGTGCCAGACCAGGCATTTGGGATTTTTTTAAAACTTTTCCTGTGATTATTTAGTGATCATAACCCGTAACGGCTGCTTTCAGCTTTACCTTTTGTGAAGGACCTCGAAATAAATGTCCCAAACAGCCTGGAACCTGAACAGGCCTGCCTGGCTCCTGTCGTGTTGGTGGGGGGTGACCCAGCACCTTGCTGAGGCCCCTGCCCCAGCCCTGCACCTGTGGAGATGTGGGGGCAGGTGGGGCTTGGAGCTGTGGCTGCAAGAAGATGGGAGAAGGAGGGGTAACCCCCCTCAGAAGCTCCCACCATCTCCCAGACGGGTTCCCAGTCATTTTCCACAAGGCCTACGTGGTGAGAACTTGACTGTATAAAAGCAGATCACCCTGGGCATTTGCGCACTTTTCGTCCCCCACAAGAAGTTGCGGGATCTGAGGGTGGTGATCTTTCCTTTTCCTATGGCTTTTTTTCCCTCTATCTTTCTAGTCTTAACAAAAGGCTATCTACAGCAAGGCTGGTTCTTTTGCTCACTAGTGGCTGTTTGTGTTGACTGAAACACATTGTTGTTAGTTCTTTGTTGATTGATAAATAAAACTGGTGTTAGGATCTTTGGTGTGATTCACCTTAATCCTGGCCTGGGAATCAGCAAACCTGAGTCATCGACCTGCAAGGTCAGGAAGTGAAACCCTTGAATGCCCATAGACTACACCTGTGCTGCCTGTCAAAGCGTGGATTTGTGATGAGTATTCTTTTTTTCTTTTGGTAAAACTGGAGGAAAAGGGATAGTATACATGAAACCTCCACTACGAAGCCGGGCACGAAAAATGGAGAGATGGAGATGAAACCTACCTTACATTTTTATATTTTCATAACTGGGACATGAAAGAGAAGGAGAGGGTCTCTTTCATCAACCAACACAAGAAAATCACTAATTACTCCATGATTGATATCCTGGAGAAAGAATATTCTCGTGTTTTAGCATGAACATCAGAATCTCATGTGAGACCATGAAAACATGGTACATTTTCTTTGTGACACTACATGATGAGATGGCTTTACACAAAAAACCAGTCATCTATCCTAGCTGAAGTTTGACTGATCAGTGGCAAATGCAATTTACAAGCTTATCAAGAAATCATCAAGATAACCGTGTCTTTGGTTAGGTTTTGATTAAGAAGGAAACCTGAGGCACTGGAACTAATGTTTCAGACTGTTTAGAAAATAGCAAGAGTATGTATAACTAGACCCTGATTCTTCTACTATATACTGTAAGTACATTGAAACAAGAAATTATGACTTTATTACATTTCAATGTGTCTCCTGGGCTGCTGGAAATCGGACATGGCAGTCAGGAGTGGTCTGCAGTGAGCTTTCGCTGGGGCTCAGGTGTACCATGTGCTGATCAAATGGCAAGATCTGGGCTTGCTATGAGACATAGTCAAAATAAAGAGACATGTCATGTGCTCGGAGAGGTATGGAACAAGGCAGTTCTGAAGCAGGAGGCTGAGGTGTTTTTTTTCTCTTGTGTTTGCCAAATGCATTTACACATGGAGTTCTTGGCCGCCACTTGTGCAGACTTCCCTTGGAAACATTTTCCATCTGTCATGCTCACATGAAAAATAAACCCTGGATATTCCACCCCCATCCCTGAAAGGAGCCTCGCTTTGTCTCTTACAGCTTTCAGCAAGACTTTTATTAAAGGGACAAGGAGGGGAGGGGAAATGCATACAAGGTGCTTTCTAGCATTTCACGCCAAGAACTGCAGCCAGCAGGATCACAAATGCCAGGGATGGCAGAGAAAAGGATTCAGTTTCACCTTGACTCCTTGTTTCAGTCGCTAGCAATCCACCCTTTATCTGCAGCCCTCTAAGCTCCATCAGCTGCTCTATCCGGGCCTACTAAGAATTAAGAGTCTCCTTATCTGCGGAAGACAGTCAAATAAAGAGCAGCCAGAAATTCTCGGCACCGCCTTCTCCTATACTTAGAACTGCATGTAAAATGCCAGCCACCTTCTTCACAAAAGTAGCAGAAAATTCTTTAAAAATGGTTCCTAACATCGATTACTTCTTTAATACTTTACTGACATCAACAGTAAAATGACAAAAGAAAGAAATCACTGAAAAAACAAACTGGGAGGATGGGCATCCTAAGCCTGATCAGAGATGACACAGGGGAAATACATGGCTCTGCTACATCTCCTTTTTCAAAACTGTAATTATTTTGCAAATAAACCATTCTCTTGTTTAATGATTGTGATTTGCAGAAGATAAACTCTGTGACAGCACTTTATAATCTGCACAAGACATATACTAAACAGATTGAAATTTAGGGCATTAGATGGTAGGAAAGCCAATTGGCATTAGGGTAACTAGATCTTTTGAACAAATGGAGTCTTTCTTTAATAGAATTTCCTTGATTTAAATTTCTGCTTCATATACCATGTGAAAGGAAACCATATATTCAAAAAAATTGAATGGCAAGGCCTGCTTATAAAGACTGGCTGCTGTGCCTATCATTGACAGTGAAAGTCTGAAATTTCTGTTGTATTTTAATTATATTTTGGTGATAGGGATATTTAAAATTTTCTTAAAGTATAAGAATATTAAAAATAAGTCTAGCTCTTATTTTTTGGAAGTATTTTTTGTTTTTCCCTGCTTACTCTCCCCTCCTAATTCTACACAAACCACTTCCCTCAAGGCACTGGAAACAACAGGTTAACACATTTTCCATGAAGACATATTGGACCACCGCACATTGACTGGGCTTCTTCAGCTCTCCTGCAACACCACACCGTAAGCCAGGCTGTGGCTGGGCTGACAAGGCTTTGCTGTGACTCATTATAACAGGAGGCACAATCAGCTGGTGCAATGGGAAAAAAAAAAAAAAAGCGCTTTATCAAGGATAAAGAAAACAAGTTATTCAGGGGAAAATGATCCATAACTGCTTGTCATTGAAACCTTTAAGAATTACTCGTATAAGAAGAAAGGAATTGTATAATGAATTTAACTCCCTGGTTTGTTCTCAGAACATGAGTGAGTCAGGGCAAAACTATCCTGGGAGCCAAAACACACAAGTGCTGAGCATGCTCTTCGGCAGGCCTCTTAAAGGTGCTTTTACTGAATTTAATGCTATTACTGGTTCATTTTGTACTGGAAGAAAAAGAAGGTGGCAACTGTGTGAAAGTTTCATTTCTTTTGAGAAGACAGAATATGGATTGGAAAAATACCATTGAGACCTGTTCCCTCACAACTTCAAAAATGTATACAAAGCTAATGATATTTCTGGTAATGAAAAACATATAGGCACAAGAAAGTACTCTCAGCTTACCAGAACCAACCCTGTTGCAGAGATCATCACTGTGTTCTTCTCCACATCCCTTTTCAAATTTTTTTCAGTAGTTGCTGTGCATCTTTCACCACAGAGGAGGCTGCAATTTGGTGTTGGCTGAGGAATTAATGGTTTGCAGGGACAGGAGGGAAAAGGGTAGGACAAAATGGCAAAAAGGCACGATAAATCTTGCAATGCCCTCTGATCTCCATGGTCTGCTGCCTGCCAGCAGTGACCCCAAGCAGAGTGCAGACGCACACATGTGGATAAATACTGCCAGTCTCTCCCTTCTTCCTTGCAGTTGGCTTTGCCTTGCCAGCTGTCCACACGCTGCAGGAAGATATTCCTTATTCCTAGGCTGGCAGGAAGGAGGGTGATGAAAGAAAGAAGAAGAGGCTGCTGCCAGGATGTGGGGGCAGAGGGGTTCTGCCAGATGCTCCTCCAGCTTCCCCACAATGACTGTCTCACTTTGCCTATCCCTGCTCGGGAGATACTGCTAGTCAGTGAGTAATATGGGCAGCTACATGGGGTATGTCACACCGTGTGTGTCTGATGGACGCATTACCATGGTACTTGCCTATCCATGTATTATATACACACCAACTGATAGATTAATCAAGACTGTGCAGAGCGGGATGAGAGACAGAAACACATACATATGAGCATGTCCAGTTAAAGATGTGAAAGTTTGATGCCATCTTGTTCTGGGTGCCAGAATAACTTATTATGGTCACAGTGCTGAGGTTACATCATGTTTGTACTCTAATATCCTGCTTTTAATGGCTAATAACATTCAGAAACTTTCCTGTTCCAGATGTGATTTCAGTCCAAATGTAATTTTATTTGGAAAGTTTGAAAAAGAATGGTTCTTTTTTCTTCTTCTTTAATTTACTTTGCATTTGAGGAGGATGGGAAAATTGCTTCTAAGTCCAAAAGATTATTCAGTTTTGTGCTTTGGTCACGGGCTGATGAAAAAAAGATTTGAGTCAGACTAAATCCACCTGCTTTCTAGGGGGTGTGTGCCTAGGGAAAGGCATCAGCAAGTATTCCCCTGTAACAGCCACAGACCTATGTACATCAGGGTTTCATTTGTGTATATTCACTGAGTTCAGAAGAAATATCTCTGCCAGAGAAAATGAAAGAAATGAGGTCAGTATGAGAAAAAATAAGGGATGTGGGTGAAGAAGTGTGATGTGTTGTGGCTGGGGACATTTTCCAAAAAAGATAGGAAGGGAGGACAGAGGATGAATTACTCATATGTCTGATCAAAAAGGCATTACTATGTTTGAGTTGTTTCTCATTCTTCTCACCATTTTTTTGGCAGTTGCATTGCCTCTGGGAAGGCCCTTGGCATCATTTCTTATTTTGTTCCTGCGAATATCTTTCTGTCAGTTTGTGGCAAATGCTTCTTGCACTCCTTGACTGAGTTCCTTGCAGTGCTTCTCCAAGGGCCACAGGAGTGTCACGTAGTCATGCATTTTCTTTAGGATGCCAGCATCACCTGCACTGACTCATCCATCAGAGAACAGAGAATGAGCTTTTGTTTAACTGCTGTCTCTCTTGTCCAGTGCTACTTGAAATGTAAATGCATTTTTCTTTTCTTTTTTTTTTACTGCAAAGAGGTGCAGATAGCAGGCTGTGATGCCGCACAACCTTCAGTAAGTATGGACAAGGCTGTATGAGCGATTCTAGTATTTTTCTGCAAATATTCTGTGTGTTCCCTTTCCTGTTGACGTCCTTGTTCTTAACAAAAAGTTGCAGGCACTGTCTAGCAATGTAAATGGTTTCACTCCTGCACTACCCAGGGCATTCTTTCTGCTACTGATTCACGTTTGCTTATGGTTTTCATGGCTCAGATTAAACCCTTTCCAAACATTTTCTCACTTGTATGCACGGGTTTCCTACTGCATGTGAATATCATGTCATTGCTCAAACAGCACAATTTGTTTCTAAAATTCATTTATTTTTTCCCTATCATCTCCATGCGATAAACACTAACCATGTACTTTCTGTGCCTACTTATCTAACTAAACAACTCTACCAATTCATACTAGTCCAACTGTTATACAAACCCTTCAGCTGATCTTTGAAAACTCAGATTTTGAGTTAGAATCATGAGAATGGCTTTGCTTGTGCTTGTAACTGCCACCAGCAGGCATCTTCTCTATTTCTCTAGCAAATTGCTTAGACATTGTATTTAATTTGGAGCCTATAATGAAGTGACACCTTGGTGAAATGTGATATTACAGATTGTATACTTACGTAGTTTTTAAGTCCTACCTACATTATTGTGTTTCATGTGGGGAGAAAAAAAATTACTTCTGACTTTCTGAAGTTATTCCCAGAGTCTTAATAAGTTGGGGTTTTGTTTTGTTTTTTAGCCAGTGCTGCATAGTTTGAGGACGTGCAGTCACTTTTTTTCCCTGAAAAGCAATTTAGTGATCAAACAGTGGAAACTGAGACTTATGGATACTTCAAATATTTGCAAATGAGCATATGGGAAGAAAAAAGCAGAATCACCTAACAGTCTTTTTAGATGGCTTTTTATCAGTGTATTTCCTGAACACCAGTTTTTTTCTGGTGCACAGTTATGAAACCAGACATATGGCTTACTGCGAAAAGGAACTTGCCCTTTTGAGATCCTCAAGTGGAAGGTAAGGCAAGAGGTAGAAAGAGAGGAAATGGCCTCAAGCTGTGCCAGGGGAGGTTTAGGTTGGATATTAGGAGGAACTTCACTGTTGTGAAGAAATTGTCAGGCACTGGAATGAGCTGCCCAGGGAAGCTGTTGAGTCACCATCCCATGAGATGTCTAAAAGACAGGTAGATGTTGTGCTTAGGGACATGATTCAGCAGCTGACTTGGTAGGGCTGGGTTGATGGTTGGATTTGATAATCTCAAAAGGTCGTTTCCAGGCAGAATTATTCTATGATTCTACATGTGGTGATCTGGACCAGGAGAACATCATACACTGAGGAGTTAGTTATCCACACGACAATTGTCCTAAGTAGGCGCAAACCTGTACTATGGTGTGGTGAGCTGTCTGTATCGTGCTGCACAAACCCTTTGGCTGCAGGACAGGCTCCACCAGCTCACTGCAATGGAGAACCCTCAGTACCAGTAACTATGCCTCGTGCGTGGCCTCACCTTTACCTAACAGTGCAGCAAGAAATTCTCATGGGAGCATCATTTCTGTTTGACTGTAGAAATGCTGAATAGGTTTGTTTTCTTGTAAAGAAAACCTATAGTGGCTCAAATCACTGAGCTGGTGGAATGCCTTCTGTAAATGGGGTCTGTCCAGCACTGGTGCACACGCATCAGGGCCAGTTTGATGCTGCACCAATTGGGGTGTCCACCAACTAAAGAGATGTAAGATTGTTCTATGCTATTCTCTCCTTAGAGGGTTAACTTTAATAAGTAGCATTTGAAATGACACTTTCCAGAGTCTGAGTGCCTCTCTTACTGGGATCATAATCGCCCAGTACATCCTGTTGTAAAACATTAGTGGAAAGCAGAATACAGATCTCTGTACACATCAGGATAAATTTTGATAAGACTGTTTATTGACAGGTCCAACATATATCTCAATTTTGATGAACCCTGCTGTGCAGAATCTAGAAACAACAAATTTAGGTGAGATGACTGCTGTAGGAAAACAGGAGGGCATTGGTAGGTAGTTTAACATAGGAGATTCAAAACCTACAGGTGAAGGAAAAGCTCAGACTAGTTCAGATCAGCTTTTTATGTAGTGTTAAAAAGGGGAAATAAATAGAAATTTAGTGTTCCTTCAAAGATATCAGCTATTACTATCCAGTCTGGGAATGTCTTTTTTATGTGACATGTAAGACTTCAAGAAAATAATTAATGAAGTGGCTAACAGCTTCAGGCTACTGTTCCACAGTTCATGATCAAAAGTGAGGAAATGGTCCTTACAAACATCAGTCTATTTGCAGATCTAATGGTAGGGAAACGGGATTTTTTTGATGCAGAGGAAGCATCTTCAGCACTTGTTGGAATCATGTGAAGAGCTCCAGAGAGATCCCCTTTCAACACCTGAAGACACAGAGGGTTGGAAAATTACAATGAAATTCACTTCAGGACCTGGAATAAATTTAGTTTATAGCAAACAACAGTACTGAGAGACAAACAGTGCAAAAAATTAATTGTCACTCAATAATCTCCAGTCACCATAAATGACATGGGAAACTGAGCTTGCACTGAATTTGGGGTCTCTGTACACTCAGGCTCTGGAGTGACTCATGGAATGAAATCATCCCATCTGCTTGCAGCACTCTGAAAAACTGAAGAGATTGGTTGATAAAGACTGAGGCTTCTGAAGATGGCAAATTTGGATGAAACCGAGTATGTGATAAAAGAACTGGAGGTCTGGCTAGAGAGCCTATTGCACATGTTTACTTGCTATAAACATGCGCAGGTGCACAACAGCGCCCTGCTACAGTCATTAGCTCAGAGCTGCACCTCTGGAACACCAAAGTGGGCATGCTTAGCATGAAAAGCGAGGTGTGCAGGTGAGAGAGGTGAAAATCAACTGTGGTGAGTGGCCTGCTGCAGCGTCAGGAATAGGCACCAATCTCAGTTACGAGAGGAGCTGTGCTGACAGAGATATGACTCATAACGGTTCAGTGCAGCTCAGGAATGACTATCAGTGATCTGACTAACAGTTCGTCATAGGAGAAGATCAGAAATGTTTACCACTGAGTTTATGGGCAGCAGTAGTGGAGCATCTTCATTGTTACACCTCTTTGTGTTTCGAAAGACCTGTTCATTCAGCATGGCTGCAGGTGTGAAGTATGAGATACCAATTTTTACCTATTTTCCCTCTCCAGAATGAAACATATGACAAAGTAGAGACTGCAGTTCCATTAGGGAAAATGTCTCTGCCCCTGAGTTCACTAGGAATTACTTGAAAGGGCTGCTCTCGGAAACACCAACTGGAGATCAGTCGGTGCTGACAGCATGTGACAGCTTCTCCAAGTATGAGGTAGAGCAGCCACACAAGCATAAAAAAACCCTGACAGTTAGAGATACATGACATAGTCCTTGTTGGCCTTTAGCCATCTTTTTTTTGTTTTGTTTGTTTTTCTGTTTCCCTTTCACTGTATTATTTTAGGACTACAGGTACTTGTGTTTCTCTCTAACTAGATCTCTGTAGCTAGATGCTCTGGGAGTCCTTGGACATCAGAAGATGGGAGAGCAGGGGCAGCACAGTCAGGGACCCTCAGACAGAAAGACCCTGTATCGATGCTGAAAAGACAATAATGATGTGAACATCCAGGACACAGAATAGATGCAGTTAAGCAGCCAGAGAAATCAAAGAGAAAAATCATAGAACACTCCTTTTACCATTGTTTTATGTATCTGGTATAGCTATTATTAATCTAAAAGCTTGGATTCAGAAGGACAGAACCTGCTCTTTGTAGCACACTGAAAACTATCACACAAATTACCTGGAAGTGAGAAGGGCCAGTAAAAGGACTCTGTGGTTGGAGGGACATGAAAGAAAATCTGAAAATATTCTGGCAACTTCTACATAGGCCAATACCTTTTGTTGCAACAACTGGTTGCACTGGAGCAGTTTGCATTGTAGGAGAAATTACTGCTTTTCTGCCTGAACATCACCTCACTGCAGTCTGTATCTGTCCAGAGGATAGATTTGACTCTGCAAACAGGACACCTATGACTGCTAATAATACATGATGAGCATTTGAACAGTGAGTTTAAGGCTGAATTTATGACATGAACACTCACACTACTTAAGAATACCATACAACAGATGGATATAGAGATTCCTATGGGTTAAAGGAGTGAGGAAGGCTTGTTAATGCTGTCTGGATTGGAAGGAGTTGCAATGTTCAATGCAGACAGCGCAAATATTTGATAATAATTTTATGTTCTGGGTAGTTTTGTGTTGACTTACTGTCATCTAAGTTATAACCTGCCTTGGTGTGCTGGCATTGACACTTGTCACTTTAAACCAAATTGTTCCTGTTTATGTGTATTAGAGTGTTCTTACAGCAGGTGAACTGCTTGGCTTTCCTCCATGATATAGTATCATACTTCACGTGAATACAAGGCTGCATTGGATCCAGTAATTATGTATGTATGTATGTGGGTATACATGTCTTCATTTAAATTTACTTTGTTGACTGCTTGATGCTCTTTTGGGAAAGCAAAATAAATGATGCAGTGCATTCAGATGTTATCTCCTGATTTTTTATATGAGGATACAGCTTTCAGAACTTCTGTCAACATGTTTGATATTAAGATAAGACTTGACAAACAAGAGCCCCATGGATTCGGATTGAATAGCAGTGAATGGTGTGTCGTTCCTCTAGTCGTGGTCTTTGCAGAAATATTATTTAAATGACATTTTGAAAATAGTTGCAGAAGCATAGCCATTCACATTTGAATATTTCCTCTGTTAACCCTGATTTTTTGAAAAATTTATTTCTGAATTTCTTAGAGTGGAATTCTCCCCCCAGATATCCTAGGAGGATTATCTCTCAGTGTGCAGGCTAGGCTCACAAAGTAAGCAGAAGTAGTTCCCATCTCATAATACTGTTTTTGCCCATTTTCTTTGTAGCCAGGGTATTGTTGCTTTTTCATTCCTTCTGTTGTGACTTTCACTGATAGACAAAAGCAGTTCCTGGTAAACAGGAGGGTGCAGCAGCTGGCTACAGCAGAGACTTGAAAGCAGGCAAAAAATCAAACCCACTTTTTGTAAAAGTGACACCGGCTTTTACAACAAACACAAACTCTAGGGACTCAGCAGTGTTCAAGGAATTTTGGCGCCTTGTGCACAGAAACATGGAGGCAGGCAAAGCTTTTCAGATGGCACCAGAGCCAGCAACAGCTTGCAGGTCTGTGGAATGAGCTCCGGAGATGGGTGCCAGCAACAACTAATTGCCTTCTGGAAATAAAAAGGGACAGCAAAAGGGACATAGAATCTTAGAAAACCACCTGAAGTCTTAAAAAATATTTGCTTCAGTTTGAGAATATGGCTAGGTTATTTCCTTGAATTATTTCTTCTGCTATCACTTAGAGAAAAACAAGAAGAATGACTCAATCCCCTAACATCTTACACGTGTCTTAGTCATTGTCAATCACAAAAAAGTTACAGTCTGGTTCTCATGTTGAAGTGAAGCACTTCCTGAGAGAATGGGCATACTTGATGCAATGCTGAGTCACTCTCAGCTGCTCACCATTATTAGGTATTCAGCATTGCTAAATTGATACAATTAATTTTCCTGAAGTCCCATAAAAGTCTCTTTATCCTCCTGACAGTATTATTCTTTTTCTTTTTATTATGGTAGTCAGTGTGCTGTTAAAACACAGACAAGCCAGCTTTTTCTTCTGCTTTTATATTTGAATTTCACAGAGCAAATTTTTAACTCTGATTTTCATTCACTTATTTGTGAATCACTGCATCTTTCAAAATATGAATCTGTAGAACATCATGTTCTTCAGTGCAAAGTGAAATGGAGAAAATTCAGCCATCTTCTGAGAAAGTCACACAAAAAGAATCACTGGAGAGGCTGACCTACATACCACACAATGTCCCTTAAACAAAACAGTTTGAATACTTTCCATGAATTACCAAGACAGATATTACTACTGAAGGCAGGACACACAGAAATAGTCTAGAATGTTTTTCATTTAGTGTTTCATTCCTCAGTTCACTTGGCCAATACCTAGTGTTCAAAAGCTGCTATTTACTCCCCCTCTTCGCATAGAGTTACCTTTTCTTTATTTTTTTTTGAATACCCACTCCATGTGAGTTTTGGACATGGGTGATTTCAAGATATAAAAGAAGAGTTTGGCAAAAGCTGGATCTGAAAATAGCTCCTAACCAATTCCTCTGGACACAAGTGTAGTCACAGTGAATGTCTCCAGCCAGAGGAACTGGATGAGGGATGCACCTTGATCCAGTGCTGAGGTTGGTTTGTTAGGTCTGCCTTAGCTTATCTCAGCTGACAGTTTGATTTACTGTGAAAGAATGGTTTCAGGGGAGGCTGATCCCAAAATATGACTGGCCTCGTGGGCTAAATCAGCAGGCAATGAACTCTGTATATAACTAGCGAAACATAGGGAACCCAGCTATTAAATGTTCAGTGGAGAGGGTTTCTTTAGGGAGCAGGTATTATATTTTGCCCTCCCTGAACAATCTTTCCAGACCTTTTTCCCAGAAAGTACAAGGCAAATACCTCCCCTCCTTCTTCCTCTGAAAATCAATTCCTGTTAAGTCATGCAAAACTCTTATGAAGTCCTTATCAGGGTAGAATATTTACACTCTCTCTTAGTGCATTTCAAATGAATGAAAAAAACATTCATCTACTTTAGGAGCTGATAATGGCAAAAAATTGAAGAGCCTTTCTATATTTTAAGGGCTCTAACAGGGTACAATAACAAACTTTCCAAAAGAGAGAGGAACATCATCTCTGCTAACTGCATAAGCATGTCCAGAAATGCCACCATCCTTTCCTCTCTCAGGTTGTTCACTTTACTCGGTGTGTTTCCTTGACGTCCACTTTTGTGGCTTGAGCCTTGCAAATATCCAGGTCCAGGCTAAAATAAAGATTGGAGCTACAACACATTGATTGATGAACTAGAAACTGCATTTTTCTTGATGAGGCAGAATTTTTTTTAAGAGTCATCGCCTCTGTAGAAGCTTGACTCAATGCAGACAGTGAGTGTCAGTGGTTCCAAGAAATGGGGTAATGTGTAACATGTATTGCAAAAGGGATCTCAGAAAAAATGGTAGTTTTCTTGACTGTAGACTGTCACAGTCTGTTCAGACCAACAAAGAAGCAAATGATGTGACAACACCAATCTTTTTGACGAGAGCTTCTCCCCAACACCTTTGGTCTGTCCAATACTGTGTCAAAAACACAACTTAGATATTGTTACATTGATTGCAGGGGTCTCAATAGCTTCTCTTGAGTCACTTTGGGAGTTAAACAGGAGTGGACTTGAATATAAGTAACCTGAATTGAATATACTGAATTGAAAAGAGCACCAGACTCAGCACTTCCTCCAGTGTAAGATTCTGAACAGCAATTACTGTGTTTTCCTATTTATATTTTTAGAAAAAATCGCTAAAGATGTGGGTAGTTTCAGAAGATTTTCATAACAAATTTTGGACAGCAGAGGCATTTAAATACTTTTAATGAGAGATTTGCCTTGAGCATATAAAATTAACTGAATTACATTTATAATTAGGTCATCAGAACTTTCTAATCTTTATACTTTTAGAGATGGGTTTGAAACTCAGTAAATGTGAGACTGCAGTCCTCTTGGGAAAACTGGTGATGCCTGTAAACTTTACACATATCTGTACTGTGCAAAACAGGAACCCAGTCTTGTGATTTTCTTGTTCTTGGTTGTCTGTGGGATTTTTGGTTATATTTCCCTCCTAGGGAAGGCTATTGCTTTTGTAGAGGACCACAACAGATTTATAATATGGATACACACTAAAGAGCAACCAAAGGGAGAATTTCAGTAGCTACTTTTATGGTTTCAGTTTGCACAAAGTAGAAGGAATTTTTACGGCTGAAAACTTCCTAAAGTACTATGATTTGTCTGTATGAGGTAGTAAACGTCCACATAAAAACTACATAAAAACGCAATAAACCTCATTGTGATTCCAAGTTTCACATGACTTGTATCCTTGGTTGATGTAAATGCACACCCCTCATTTATGGCAAAAAAACTTTAATATATGTTGATTTTTTTAAAAGTAAATAAAATAATTGCAGTTCATACTTGTACTTCCCAGGGCCTCATTTTTTCATAATAAATAACAGTTGGATGTTGAACTATACCAATGCTACATCCCAAACGAGCCCTTTGGTGCCACTGGGTAGAAGGCAATTTTCCCCTTGTTTCTTTGCTGGAAGTTCTACGTGCATGAGGTCTTAACTTGCATATTTAGAAACGTCCTGGGCAAAGCTCAGTAAATCTTGATCTTTTCGAATGTTCTGCTGTGGGGGATGACGCCATTGGTGCTTTGCTGCCCAAACTTCTTATTCAGAAGAGAAAAAAGTAATAATCAATTTCCACATCTAATGAATGGACTGCCGAAGGACTTAGTTCCATATGTGTGCTGATACCTTGAGAGTAACTTGAGAGTAACTCATTTGCTCTACGTTTGAAAACTTAGAGAACTAAGCCATATTCATGTTTGGTCCATTTAGCAAAAGAAAGAGAAAAAAATAATAGTCAGCAAAAGCAGGAAATGCTAGATGAAGGCTCAAATTGCTCTCTGTGCCCAAGTGTTGATTTTTAGTCACATCAAGGGCAGGCTTGGACAGCTAGTAGCATTCTTCTAAAAGCAGTCAGTAGAGGAAGAAGGGCCACCGATTACATTCCTCATCGCATGCAGAAAATCTGTATTCCGTTTCTTGCTCCGCCATGACCCCAAAACCTCCAAGGATCCTAACATGATTTTTTTCTGAGAACTGAGAAGCATTTGAAACATTTGCTTCTGCAAATGTGTCTTCTCTTGATCTCAGCAGTTCTAACATAAATTTACTGTAAAACTCTATTCTGAAATGTATTTTAGAAGCTTTTTTTATGTAAGCACTGTAGATAGGAAAATGAAATTGTTTTGTGGATTTAATCTTTCTAGCAACCAGACAAGAACATGGGGTCCTATATGCTTTTATCTTTTTGCCAAGTCTGTGTGAAGGACAGGCAGAATTGCAGGCTTTGTTCTAAATGTGGAACAGTAATTGTTCTCCATCCATTACCTCAAAAAGGGCAGAGGAGAATGGAGAGCAGCAGGATGAGGCCTCAGCACCAGTCTTTCTTGGCTGCCTGTAGGAAGGGAAATGTGCCACAACATCTCTACTAAACAGAAACTGTAGGTTTCTCCTGGTTTGTTAAGGTATCTATTGCCCCACTGAAGGTCTATGCCTACAAGATACAATTTAGTCCTCCAGTTACCTTGTAAAGGAACTTCATATGTGAATATCTAGATAGAAAGAGCATTTACTGTATGTATATAAATTGCATTGGTATGCAATGAATGTTGTATATATGTGCCAATACGTATTTATACCACTGTGAATTGTAACTGCAGAAGACTGGGATTTCTTTTTTTCATTGTATCTGGATATGTTGATTTGCAATGAGGTACATCTGAAGTCTCATTTCTGATCATCGTTTACAGGTATCCACAGCTGGCCTCTCTAATTAGAGCAAATTTCTTAGACATTTTAGACCCTCGGAGTTTGGAAATGCCAAACTCTCACACTGACTCTGGAGAATGCTCTTGTCCCTGGAGCACTGCACAAACCAGGGTTAGCCAGCCCAGTTGGAGCATGCGAGGTGGTGTAGTAATTTTATTCATTGAGGTAACCTGTCATGACCTTTTAAGTGATTGTCCTTTTTTTTCTCCATGTTATCACTCTGAGTGCTCTATCTTCTCATCATAACGTTTCCACACTGTGCTGGGAATAGACAAGCTCACGTTGGAGTGACCTGTCTGGAGACTAACAAGGGAAACATTGACTGGAGACCCATGTACTCCTTTCCACCTGTGTGAAAGTACAACTACACTCCTGGTTTACACTACTGTTATATCCTTCACCTTTCTTCAGGTTCATGCATCAACCAGCCCGGCACTGCAGTGCATTTTTTATGGTTTTGTTCTTGCTAAAAAAACCCAAACAACAAACAAACATGATCAGAATGAAAGAAATACATCAAAGTTCACTCAAAATTGAATATTTTTCACCTTATGACATTCAAATGTTCCAGTAAAACAATGACTTTCTGACATTTTTGAAGATTATCAGCTTGACCCATCACTAGAATGACATGTATTTTGCTGTTTTGTCAGACCTGCAAGCTGTTGCAGAAGTTAAACTATTTTTTATCTCTTAGGCACCTTTAACATATCTGTGTTAGAGAGGAAGACATTGTGGCACAGTTTCAGTTTGCCTACTGACGTGTTTTCAGGGACTCAATGACAAATTAAAAAGACCATCTAGGTTTGGGGCTGTTTCTCCTGCTCTGTGTGTGTCACGTATGTCAGTACCTTGGCAGGCTCAATAAAACTCCATCTAGCATGTCATTCCTCAGCAATGGATGCTTGTTCCTACACATTTGCTTGGATTTGGCTTTAATCCTTCTCTGCTTCATCTGTATTTATCAATATTCCAGAAATTTAAGTGTTAACTAATACTCATACTCTATCATGTCTACAGAAGTGATTTGATAATCTGAAACTTTTAGGAAAAATCAACAGTGAAATAAACCGACATTGATATATTTATACCTGACAAATATACTTTCATTGACAGTGCCTGTTGGCATAACCATGTCATTTTATATCTTAGGTTTCCTAGTATCCATTTGAAAAACAACCACATTTTAGTGAAAGAAAAGTTCCTAGGTAGAATAGTCAAAATATTAAATTGCAGCAGCATATGTTTTTAAATCTACATTTGCAACATTACAACGTTAAACTAAAGTTACTATCTGTGGAAGGTTAAGGAGAATAAGCATTCTGTTATGATTTAATTATATGTTTATTAACCAAAATTTAGAATTATTTTTGACTTTTTACTCCAAAAACCTTAATTTATGTGGTGTTGGAAAATCCAATAAATTCTTATAATGAAGATATTAGCAATAAACATTATATCCCATTAATTTATCATGATGGCAAATTTAAAAAGTATACAGTCTTGCAGTAGTCCTTGTCCAAAGTGGGATCCCTTTTGGTTTTTGAAGATGACAACCAGTCCACAAAGCGAATGAATCACAGGAAAGGATGTATTTTCTGAGAAGACTGATGAGATCTCAGTCTAAATCTTGAGGACAACACAGTTCAAATGTCAAATGCACAATAGCATTCACATTCAGTAACAGTTTTGTGATAGACTATTTTTTTTTCTGATCAGTATACTCTAAGAAGCTAGTCTTCCAAAGTGTATCTTCCTCAAAAAAGTTCACAGTTGGTATCAAGACAGCAATTAAAACAACTTATAAAAACTGGTGACTTAGAGTGGATTCACACTTGTATTCCAGAGACAAAATGATCTCTGTGTCATTCACAGTGCTCTGAACCATCCCAGCTCTAGTGAAGACGAGTTGAAAGAGTGGACAAATACGTATCTGTCAGAGGAAATAAATGCTGCAGCAACTGGCATGTTTCTGAGTTTCTGTGAAGACCGCACAGGATTAGCAGTTTTATTAGAGTTACAACCTGCATGTTAAAAGGATATAGACTTGTTGAATCGCTATTAGTACTCAGGAGAGGTGGAGCTCCTGCAATTCAAATTGTTACAAACCTTTAGAACCACTTTCTGGGCTCACAGGATTTGCAAAGTTAATGGAAGTCTATGAACTTTTGCTTCTCTAGTGCATAAAGACTTTTTTTTTCTTCCCCGCCAAATACTTTTTAATTTTCCTAAAATGCATCCTATGTTTTATATTAGGACATGGTGTTCTCTCCAAATTCTATGCTGGCAAAGCAGATGTGCTGTTACCTTCAGAGCATATATATGATTATTCACTAATTCCCTCTTCTCCTTTAAGCTTATGCAAGGAAATGTCTTGGGAAATTTAGGAGTCACCTACATCTCCATTTACTCAATGCGAAATACTAGCTATGAATATTTCTCCAATAGAGGTCCAAGATATATGGTCTTATTTTCTATAGATGAACTTCAGACGTTAGAGAAAGAGCAAGAGTTATTATCCCAGAATATCCACAGCTTCTCTTAACCAGCTCTGTGAGATTCTTTTCCTTTCTATTTCTTTTCCAGGGTTCAGCTGAAGTTGGCATGATTAAAACTTAATGTTTCAGACCTCTCAAAAATGGATGGCTCAATGTTAAGCAGTAGAGTTCTTAAGAAAGATAACCTTTAAGGTTAAATTAACCTAAATTAACTTTTAAGGCTAAATTAGAGTTTCTATGTACAGCACAATGCTAGAATACCTCAGTAAAATAAAGCAGTTAGACAGTTTACAACAGTAGGAGATATAGTTGGAATGTGGCAGGCAGCTTGAAGATACCTCTTTTTTACATTGTTTCAGGCTTTGTATTGCTACTATTCTGCTTGTTTGTGCTAACCTCTATGCTGATTTGTGATAACAAAGGGAGGAGTAAGAGCCAAGAAATAACAAAAAGAAGAAAATTTCTCTCAGCTTGTCTTTTTTTGCTTTTTGTTGCTGTTAATTTTGATTTCTTTCCCATAAAACTTCTCTTATTGTTTTGCCTTTGTGAAAGTTACCTCTCTCAAATGCTTAACCCACCACAAGTCTTGCTTTTAGAAGGCTCCCTTAAAAATTTGTTAGATATTACATTCACATGGGGCCAGAAGAATGGGAAAGACTGACATCTCGGTGAAACACAGTCCCTCCATCTTGCAATGGGACCGTGATGTACTGCCATGACTTGGAACATCTGCTTGGTGTGACTGAACCCTTCTTGTCCACGACTGTAATATAAAGTCATCTGAGCTTCAGGAAATGTTAATTTCCAAGTAAATTTCTCTGCTTCATCAACAACGCACGATAACTATTCACAGCAACTAGAAGTAATTAAGTTTTGAAATTAATGGATTTCCTACCTCAAGGTGGACTTTTGCTTCTAGCTGTTGACAGAACTGCTTCATTATCAAGCTTCTGAGTGCTCAGTATAGCTAGTGTCTTGAATTGGATGCTGGCAGAGACCTAAGAATTTTATTAATGATTGAACAACTAATGAGAAAATGCTGTAGACCTTGAAGATTTTTAATTTAATCACACTTACCTTAGAAGACTCCTGCCCTCTTTTTCTTATCACAGGTGGAATATACTTCATCTGAGACAATTTTACTGATTTGTTTCTATGGGATATATTTTCTGCTGCTCTGGAAATCAATTACTTGAATGACATAATAGGCCCCCATTAATCTGTATGAAGCACAGTACAATCTGTTTCATTTCAAGCCAAGAAGCCCCAATTGATGGAAATTATAGAGTCACTCAGTTTGTTGCTATTTATAAAATTAGTCACCTGCAGCATCATCCTGGATTAAGTCCAGTGAATGAAACAATGTTGGAACAGTCTCATAAGCACTTAAAATATATAGGACATGATGTTACCCTTTTGGGTCTGGAAATTGAACGTCTCTTACTTTGAGAATAGGAAGTCCCTTTCCATTAATTCTGTATCAAGTATAAAAAGACAATAAAAACATTTTAAAAATGAGATATTTTGTTTCCCTAGAAAAGTTTTATAACTCCTTTTTCCCTTCGGTTATTGAAAATGCAAAATTTCAATTAAAAAAATGCAATTAGAAACTTGGAAAATAAGGACCAAAATTTTGCAGACCTAAAGGATTAGAAGAAAAACTACTTTTTTTGGTGTTGTTGTCCAAAATGCATCTAGCATGTCATCCGTTATACAAATAAAAAAAAAATATTCTCAGAAAGTAATGAGATTATCCTAGTGTATGGCTTCTATTTACCTAGAGTAATCGTGACTTATGTTCCTATGTTTTTTGTAAGCAAAAAAAGGTATGACTCTCTCCCACCTATATTTCTGTAGATAAGATGAAAACGGAAAGATTTTGCTGTTTTCTGTTACTCATGGTGACTACTGCATTAGTAGTTTTGTTTTTCTGAAGAGACTATATACAGTGCTATCATGACAAGATCTGCTGTAGCATGAAGATTAACAAGCCCATGTAAAGCTGGACTAATTCTCATTCAGTGTTGTTAACTTTACATTCACATCCATGAAAACTGAATTTGTTCAACATGTTTCTCATGAAACACGGAAGTTCTTTTCCTGTTAGTAGCCATTTGACCTGATAAGGCAGAAGATGCTTTGTGGCACTAACAAATGCCACTTTTACCAAGCATGAACGAGTTAAGCAGTGCCATGCTAAAGCTGTTAGCATTAAGAAGATCTGTCAGCTGACTTAGTTCAAAGCAGCTTAAATGTCAAGTGTATATGTGTATATATGTATATTTATATGTATACATTTACATCTATAATTTAGAAACAGAATTATTTAGAAATGGCTTACTGTAGCCTTGAACAACACAGAGCTGAAATGCAAAATGATGATGCAGACATCACTGGACTTGCTTTAATGAACTTATTTAATATGTGGGTGATTTTAACTGTCAGAATGTGATCGTGAGGGTTTGGGATGTGCCCAGCTGATTCCTGGCAAAAAAACCCCACATCAATTCTCATTTGACGTAGTGTTGCTACTCACTGTGAACATGCAGTACCTCCTGTCAAGAAAAATAGAGTTCTGCTAAAGAAAGTTAGTTTATCATTAATTTTGGTTAAGTGATTTAAAAATCCTGGATCCAGTAATAGAATGTCAACAGTCATCAAGTATTAATGAAAGTCTGAAATATGATGTGCTGACACCATTTTGATACAGACCCTATTTTATTTCATTGCTGATTTAGATCTGTATACTTTCTCTAGTTGATGGTGCCACTACTTGGAATTGACTATTCTATAGAGTTTTGGTTCATACTTGAGCCACATAAAAGGATTAAAAGTTCAGGCCAGATCAAGTCAAAACAAAGAACTAATAAAGAAGATCAAAAAAGTACAATTAATTTTTATTTTGCATTTGCCTGAAATATTTCAGGGAACCCAAAATGAAATGATGAACACTCTTTTCAAGTTATTTAGTCTTTTCATATAAATAATAGACACCATTTATAAATAAGATTTCGAAACAAAATGCAGAAATTGTTCTTTGGCAAACGCCTTGAATTGCTGAAACAATTATGCATTAAAAAAAATCAGACCAATTAATGTTCTCTTCTAATAAAGATGCACCCAATTGTGTATCAAATTTGTAAATCATTCCAAAGTAATTTTCTGTGTGCAAATGATGTAAGGATTTTTGTTTGTTTTTACCCATCTTTATGAATACTCCCAATAGGGCAGGTACAGAATTATCCGACCATGGAGAAAGCTTTTTCTTAGCTCACATTTTCCAGATATTAGTTTATCTCCAGAAATATTAGAAAATTCTTCCTTGATTTGTGTCCTCTCCAGGGTCTTAGTTATTTGTAGACCCCTCTTGCTCTGAGCAGGAGATTTGACAGAGACTTCCCAAAGTCCCTTCTGACCTGAACAGTATTGTGATTCTATCTGCATGTTCAATACTTGTAAATACCTTTTTAAAGTTCTGTTTTTCTGGAGTATACCATCTTCTTCACTATTGAGGGAATAAGGCGGAAATACCTCACCCATCCCAACAAACAGTCTTCAAAATGCAAATGATTTGCTTATGTACGTGACATATCATATAGCAACAGAAATTCATTTATTGGTGTTCCTGTCATGTCAGGGTCCCATGAGGAGTAAGAAAATTGTTCAGTTTACTGCCCTATTTATTCAGCCTTAAGCTTATACAGCAGGGACATCAGTGTATTTTCAAGATTCAAGCACTTGAGATAGCAACAGTTATCTCTCAGTGAAGAGCCAACTTTTGCAGTAAGAGCCATCACCCGCATTCCTCAACATCTCCCTAAAGCAGTCAGCAAAACCCATCCGCACTACTCATGTTATTACAAGTGAGAGAGAATGGAAGAGACAGCTCATCTGTTTTGTACCACTTTTGGGAAAGAGGTGTCAGTTTGTCTCTGTGGCCCAGAAAGAGAGCCTGCATAGTTACTGTAGCCCAGGCAACTAACTCTTATGTTGCCAAACTTAGGTTGTGTGGGTCTCATCCTCCATTACTATCGTGAAGACAAAACTGGAAATATGGAGTTTAAAGATTTTATTGACCCTTGCCAAAATCTTGGACCCTCCAACACCCACAAAATATTATTGTAAAATCTCCTCCCTGTTTAAGGCATCATTGAGACACATACACTAATCCAAGACCACAGTCAAAACCTCTGCTCTAGAAGGGCCATAAGCAGTGACCTCCAAAGATTTCCGGATATCTTTAAAGATTTCATTTCTGTCAGTAATTCCAAGACATAACTAAGATGAAATGATAAAGTTGTAAATTCTCCTAAACCAAAGAAAGTCAAATGCTTTCAGGTTGTCGTAGTTTAAATTCTAGCATGATAGACACCTAATTAGTATGCTGAGTGCATATTTCTTTGCTTGTGAAGACATTAAAGTGCATCTATTGTTATTTCTACTAAGAAGGGGAAAGTTAGTGCTTATTCATCAGAAGAGTGAAAAGAAGGAAAGGATGAAGGAATTAGATCAATCAGTTCAATTTATGGAATAAATCTGGAATAATCTGCAGCATTTAGAAAACAACAAGGAGAGGAACAGAGGCCAACATATATTTGTCAAGAACAGATGAGAGCAAATAAAATTCACTTTTTCAATGACCAGGTAACGGGTCTTGTGGATCAATGAGAAGAAGAGGAACTCATGTACCTACCCTTAAGCAAACTTTTGACACAATCTCAGTTGATGTTCTCATGTTCAGGCTAGAAAAAAATATGGCCTTTATTCTGTGGGCACAAATCTGATTAGACAATCACACCACAGAGAAGTTAATGAAGTCTAATTACACCCAGGGTTCTCTGGGGGATCTGCCTTAGATCTGCTTCTGTTCAATGTTTTCGTTAGGGAAACAGATGGCAGAATAGTCAGAATGCTCATTAGTTTTGCATATGACACAGTGCTAGGAAGGCCCTCGAATGTATTGGAAGACAACAGTAAAAAAAAATTCTGGAGCAATGGACTGGGAACATAAGATGTAACTCATCCTAGGGAAGGGATGAGGTCAAGGTTGAGAGATAAGGGCAAGAAAAATCAATGACACAAATACAGGATGGTAAACATCAGGAAGTAAGTTCTTCAAAAAGATCTTAAGATTATAGTAGATCACAAATTGGGATTGAGTCAACAATGTTAGATTCTTCTGAAAAGACAAATATTCTGCTCATGGTGTACAAACAGAAATACAGCCCACAAAATGCACACTATGATCAGAGTTTGTAGAAGTCATGAGGAGGTAAGATTGGAAGAACGGGTGTTACCAGGCCTAAAATAAAAAAAGTACAGAGAAGGATGTTGATAGCAAAAATGTTTAATAACCTTAAGCCATTCATGTTGATGCAAAAGGGAAACAATACTGTTCTCTGTATTCGTAATGAATGAGACCAGAAGTAAGGTAGTCAAATTGATACAAGAATTGTTAAAGTAATAAGAAATGGCTTTTAATAATAAAGCTTATAGACTGTGGGAACACATAGATTGGCAAGACTGGTTACTCTGTCACTGGAAGTCTTTATTGAAATTTTATTTATACATCTTTCAGAAATTACATCAATATTGCTAGTCCCCTCTAGAGCATTGGGATGGATCAAATCTGGCTCTTGTTTTGTCTAATACAGGGCAAACCCATGCTGCAGCCTTTCCCTCAGTGAGTTTTTATCTAAACTCCTCACTCAGTCAGGTCTTCTGGTTTATTCTGTATTGAAATTCCCAGGGTGTACAAGTCAAGTAAATATGAGAATGCATTAAGGACTTCCCTGTATTATTACCAGCCTGCAAACTGCCCAGCACTACCATATTCCATAGTCTTAGTTTCCCCCAAACTGTGTGTGCCACCCTGCCAAAGTATACTCGACATCTTACTTCTGTTCCTATATGGATTAACCTCAGTTCTCTCTGTTTTCCTCTAATCCCTACCATAATACTCCTTGTTCCTTCCTGTATTCCCTATCTACATTTGTTTAGCCTGGAGGCTGGCCAGGAGATGATATCTGCTCTGCCTATCCCAGACCCGTGTGCTTGTGAAATTGTTAGATCAGTGCTTCTCCTGTTGGGTAAATGCCTGGTGACTTTTTGCTAAGGATCTGTGATGCAGACTTAGGCCCGGGAGCTGGCCCAGGAGCTGTGCTCACTGACTGGCTGTAGTCACATCTGTGGGTAAACCTTCCTTTGCAAAGGTGGAGGAAGTTTTCAGATAGGACTGGCAGATAGGCATCCCACTCCTTCAGACTGATTGCAAAAGCAATGTTTCATTGGAGATATCAGGCTAAGCTTTGCCCTTACCACTTCCCCACATTCTTACATAAAACTATTTAATCTGCTAGCTGTAGAGCACACAAAGAGCCTAACAGCAGTCCTTATTCCCCACACATACCTGTATTTGCCATGTCTGTACTTCTGTACATCTTAATAAATAGTCAGCACCTCTGCTGAGTAGAACAAGGAGAAGTCTCCTTCCATCTACCACAAAAAGTGGAAAAGGAAACATAGACTCAAAATCTGGAACTAAAGGAAACAGCAAAAAACACCTTTAAAATTTGATTCAGTTGAAGCATAGGTATTCTTCTACCACTGAGAATGAATTGGAGACCAAACTACTTCAGTTAAGTTTCAATTAAAAAAATAAAAAAAGAAAAAAGAGAAGAGAAAAGAAAAGAGAAGAGAA
>NW_009702027.1:0-1767 GCF_000703405.1 Apaloderma vittatum
GAATCACAGAATTGAAGAAAGAATCGCAGAAGGGTGCTGGAATCCAGAACTGAAGAAAGAATCACAGAAGGGTGCTGGAATCACAGAAGGGTGCTGGAATCACAGAAGGATGACGGAATCACAGAATTGAAGAAAGGGTCACAGAAGGGGTGCTGGAATCACAGGGGTGGCGGAGTCACAGAACAGGGCGGAGTCATGGAATAGAAGGTGGAATCACAGCAGGGTGGTGGAATCCCAGCAGTGTGGTTCAATAACAGAAGGGTGGGGAGTCACAGCAGGTTGGTCGAATCACAGCAGGGTCGTGGAATCACAGACTTGAAGAAAGAATCACAGAAGGGTGGTGGAATCAGAGAATGGTGGTGGAATCACAGAAGGGTGGGGGAGTCACAGAAGTGTGAGGGAGTCACAGAAGTGTGGGGGAGTCACACCAGGGTGGTGGAATCACAGCAGGGTGGTGGAATCACAGAATTGAAGAAAGAATCACAGAAGGATCACAGAAGGGTAATCAAATCACAGGAGGATGCTGGAATCACAGAAGAATGCTGGAATCACAGAAGAGTGTTGGAATCGCAGAAGGATGCTGGAATCACAGAAGGGTGCTGGAAGCACAGAGGGTGTTTGAAGCACAGAGGGTGTTTGAATCACAGAGGGTGGCGGAATTACAAAAGGGTGGTGAAATCACAGAAGGATGCTGGAATCACAGAAGGGTGGTGGAATCACAGAAGGGTGGTGGCATCACAGAAGGGTGCTGGAATCACAGAAGGGTGCTGGAATCACAGAAGGGTGGTGGAATCACAGAAGGGTGGTGAAATCACAGAAGGGTGGCGGAATCACAGCAGGGTGGTGGAATCACAGAACGGGGAAGGAATCACAGAAAGAGGAGAGAATCACAGAATGGGGGTGGAATCACGGAATAAGGGTGAAATCACAGAACAGGGGTGGAAACACAGAATGGAATAAAGTATCACAGAATGGTGGTGGAATCACAAAATGGAAATAAGTATCCGAGAACAGTAGTGGAATCAGGGTATAGAAGGAACAATCATGTAACAGAGGTGGAATCAGAGAACGTGGGTGCAATCACAGAACGGAGGTGGAATCATGGAACCATGGTGGAATTACAGAACGGAGGTGGAAACACAGAATGGAAAAAGGAATCAGAGAACGGTGGTGGAATCACAGAACAGGGGTGCAATCACAGAATGAAAGAGTCACAGAACAGGGGTGGAATCACAGAACGGTTGTTGAATGACAGAACGGAAGACAGAATCACAGAAGGGTGGTGAAATAACAGGACGGAGGCAGAGTCATGAAATGAGGGCGGAGTCAGGGAATGGAAGAACGACTCACAGAATTGAAGGAAGAATCAAAAAATGGTGCTGGAATCACAGAATGGAATAAAGAATCACAGAACGGTGATGGAATCACAGAATGGAAAAACGAATCACAGAATGGAAGAACGAATCACAGAATGGAAGAACGAATCACAGAATGGAAGAATGAATCACAGAACGGTGATGGAATCACAGAATAGAATAAAGAATCACAGAAGGATGATGGAATCACAGATGGGAGTAGAGTCACCGATCAGGGGTGGAATCACAGAACTGGGGTGGAATCACAGACTGGGAGATAGAATCACAGAACGGGTATGGAATCACAGAACGGGGATGGAATCAAAGAACGGGGATGGAATCAAAGAACCGAAGAAAGAAACTCAGAAGGGTGGTGGAATCACAGAAAGATGGTGGAATCCAAGGAAGGAGG
>NW_009702027.1:2077-2340 GCF_000703405.1 Apaloderma vittatum
AAATCACAGAAGGGTCCTGAAGTCACAGAAGGGTGCTGGAATCACAGAAGGGTGGTGGAATCACAGAAGGTTGGCAAAATCACAGAAGGGTGCAGGAATCACAGAATGGTGCTGGAATCACAGATTTGAAGAAAGAATCACAGAAGGGTGGTGGAATCACAGAAGGGTGGTGGAATCACAGAAGGGTGCTGGAATCACAGAATGTTGGTGGAATCACAGAAGGGTGGGGGAGTCATAGGAGAGTGCTGGAATCACAGAAGGTG
>NW_009702028.1:0-3158 GCF_000703405.1 Apaloderma vittatum
CAGAGGGTGGGGAGCAGGGACAGCCCGAGTACGGAGGAAGACAGGATCCATAGTAGATGCGTTCCCCAATTTTTCCCTGCAAAGAAAGTCTGAAACTTTCTCCCACCTCCCCCCAGCAAAGAATGAGGGAACAGAGATCCTGGGGGCAGGTTCAAGGAGAACATCTGTCCGCTGAACATACATTAAGATAAAGATTCAGTCAGAGTCAAAAGAGAAGATCAAGACTACAACAAGAAATAGTCAAAGACGGTTGCAGCTCACCTTGTTCACCAAGGAGGAGAAGGCAAGAGAAGTGGATGTGGGAGCCTGCTCTTGGACCTGCTTTTATACTGGTCCAGACCGCCCCAGGCCCTGAGGCACCCTTTGCACAGGTAATGTGTTTACCAACAAGCTCATATTTTATGCTAAACTTCCTACTTAAGTAAATGGGACAGTTGTTTATATTCCCTGCAACGCTGCCTTTTCATTTCCCTGTTCATGATGTGGCCGTTCAGCCACACAGGCTCCTTTCAAGTGATGATATTAGAGGCTTAAATGTTTCCCGGGGAATTTACAATAAAAATCAGGTTGATGTTTCAGCCAACTGGGTGGAGCAGTGCCATATTTTCTTGTGAAGTCAGCATCTTACCTTCTTGAGGCATCCTTTCAGCCTTTGTCGTAATGAATCCAGTTTTTTTCATTATAAACCTAGGATTAAAAGGCAGACTTTCTTTATGATGGGACTGGCCAAATCCATTGCTCTCTGTGCCTTCAAGGACTTTCAAGCTTTCTTAGGCATGATTTTTAATCAGGAAGGCTATTAAGTTGGGGTTTGAACTTTCTTTGGTATCTTGCCTGTCTGTTTTGCCTCTTACTTCTCTCAGCATGGCCTGGAGTTACCCAATCACCAGAACAAGAATGTTTCAATAAGAATGATGTTGTTTTTCCATAAGTATTAGTTAGCCAGTGCTGTTATCCTGCAGAATCCACTCCCTAATAACATCTTCTGGCTTCAAAACCCTTCCTTCTTCCATTTACCATTTCCATACGTCAATATCTTCTTGTGACTTACATACTGACAGTATTAGGGCACACAGTTCCAAGCACTCAGCAAGATTTCCATGTAATCTGTAACCCTTCCCAGAAGCAAATGAGGTCTGGCCGTGCAAGCAAGGACAGCCTATAACACAGTAGACACCAGGATCCCCCTAGGGATGCAAGCCAAGGGCAGGATTTGATGCTCTGCACTGCATTTCCTGAGGCAAGACAGGGGCTGAATGTCCCCAAGAGGAATGACAACTCTGCTTGGGGCACCAGCCACGCTCCTCTGACAACGCAGTCCTCATTTGCAAAGGGTGGACAAAACACCTTCCCCAACTAGGTTGGGATTCCAGCGGAGACAATTCTTTAATGACAGAAGCCCAGGCCAAATTCCTCATTCAGGAAGATGAAGGGAGCTTTCAGGTTGACAGGAGACATTTATCTAAGCAAATATGCATGCAGAAGCAACCCTCAGTATGGCTGCAACTCAGCAGCCCTACATGTAATGGAAATGTTTCCTTCAAACCTAACAGCCTTCTCATTACCTTCAAACCACACTGCACATGAGTTTTCCATCCGTGGCACTTCCACTTAAAACCCTTCCACAAGAAAAATATGAAATGCAACAAAGCCATTTCCTACTGTCTTTCCATTGCCCCCAACTCAGCCCGTTAACAAGGGCCTCCATAAAGGCTCAAACATCCTGACACATGTTGCTCCCCCAGAGGATGTGCTGAGGATATTGTCTTCGTTCCGCAGCTCGATCTTGACCTTGCTTCTGCTAATGGCTCAGCATGGTTTACAATTAGGCATGTGAGTGCACTTCTACAGGGTCTCCCAGCAGATTTCGACAGAGGAGTATTTTGGAGGAGAACTTTCAGGGAAGACTAGAAGGTAGCTATCTGGTGCAAACATCTACTATTAACCCCAAGGTAGTGCACAAGAGCAATCCTTGACTCTGTCAGACTATAGGACCAGGCGTAAAACATTCCCCGTAGAAAAACAGACCACAGAAGGGAGGTAAAGAGAAGAAAGCTGAAAATCAGAACTCGTATTTCCTTTTACAGAGTTGCCCTGGCTGCCACATGTACCTTCAACTCCTTTGAGACTCCTTTCTGCTCCAGGGTTTGGAAGAAGTGCTTGAAGGAGAGAAGGGCAAGGACCAACTGGCAGGTGGTAACATGCAATCAGAGCCTCAGCAAATGGATGTCAGCCTGCACAGAAATTATTTCCAGCAGGTGTCCTAGTTTCAGCTGGAGCAGACTCAATTCTCTTCCTAGTAGCTAGTTCCATGCTGTGTTTTGAATTTAGGATGAAAACAATGTTGATAACACACTGATGTTTCAGTTGTTGCTACATATCACTTTTCCTAAGTGAAGGATTTTTCAGTTTCCCCAAGCGAGGAGCAGCACAAGAAGCTGGGAAGGAGCATGGCCAGGAAAGCTGAGCCGAAGTAGCCAAAGGGGTATCGTGTATCATGGGATGTCGCGCTCAGTGTGTAACTTGGGGGATTTGTCTGGGAGGGGTAGAACGACGCTGAGGGTCTGGCTGGCCATTAGTCAGCAAATGGAGAGAAATTGCATTGAGCACCACTTCTATTATGGGGGGTTTATTACTCTCCCTATTTGTTATCAAATTTTCATTACAATGATTAATTGCATTACTATTTTTATTACATTTTAATTATTACACTCTACTTAAAACATAAGTTATACTTATTTGCAATTTCCCCCCCTCCCATTCTGCTCCTAAAACACCTGTGAATGGGGGAAAGAAAGCAGCTGTGTGATACTTAATTTCTGACTGTGGTAAACCACGACAGCAGGTCAATGCAGGTCCCTCATAAACTGGAAGCCATCACCCAATCTTGCTTGTGGCTCATGTGTCCTTGGGGGAGACCCTGGCCACCTTTTGCATACTAAAGCAATGCCACATACCTCTCAACCACCACACCTCTTCCAATCACCACGGCCCTGCAGGGTACTCAACTATTCCAGGCATGAGGGAGGGCCCTTAGCTACCAACACTTTCCCCTCTAGGGTATCCCATTTTCCTCCTTGCATCTTGCCTGGGCATCCCAGGAGGGAAGGAACACGAGGAGACATAGAGATACAATGCAGCAAAAACTTTAATTTAGG
>NW_009702029.1:0-879 GCF_000703405.1 Apaloderma vittatum
AGAGAATCAACCTCTTCAGGACTTGTTTATGTCTGTTATCTACCACTGATGCCTGAGGAGACAACTGATCCTTCCAGCACTGGGGCCTCATTAACTCATTTTCCAAATGTAGGAGTCTGGGAGGTGTCAGACCACAGCCCTGCCCTTGGCCCTGCACATCTCCACACCCAGGAAGAGCCCTGAGAAATGAGAGAGGGACACGATCCTAGATCCTCCTTCTAGGGAGCTGGTAGTCAGGGCTTGGCCCTTTGAATTCATGAAACACATCCAGGTTTATTCAGCATCACAGGACCTTCACTTTGATTTTCATGCCTCCAGGTGTCTGCTCTAACTGGATGCCGGGAATGCTTTCTCGGTAGAGTACCTCAGTGGGACTCACTAACAGTCAAGAAACTTTGGAGATTCAGTCTGACTTGGACTTCCTGAGTGGTTTTATCAACTTTGTCTCAGCCTCTGAGGATGATGATCTCAGCACAAAACTAATGGGAGAGGTCATTAAAGTGGTGCCTTGTGCTGGTGCTGTGCTGCTGAGCTGGGCTGGGTTCCAAGATGGATAGAGCTGATGGCAAGTGGGCAGCGCTACCAAGAGACAGCTCTGCCCAGGAGTTTCTACTGTGCCCCGCACAGTAGAGGGCACTGCCTGCAGGCTCCCAGGGCCAAGAAGCCTGGAGGAGAGAATTAAAGTCAGGCTGGGGAGGATGAGGCTGAGAGCTAATTTGAAGAGGAATCTTCACAGCCAGTATCTCTGTGGCTGTAAGTCATTGCATCTGCAGGTCCTGGTGGAATCTCCTCAAGCTGGCACATCACACAGCCCACGAGATCTGTAAGTACATCTCTCAGAGATTCTATGGTAGGAGGAGGAGGAGAAGGACGTACGGA
>NW_009702029.1:1076-1538 GCF_000703405.1 Apaloderma vittatum
GAGACAGGGGAAGGAGGGACCCTGGCAGGGCAGGAAGGTTGTTTCTGCTCTTAAGAGGCTGTTGTGTTACACAGGGATGATTAGAACTCCGTATAATTTTCACAGCCACTGCAGAGGGTCCCTTTGAATAAGGACATCAAAGCAGCTTTAACCTGAAAGGGAAGGAATCTGTGCTTTCACTTTAACACTTCTTTTTGGTCTGGATAGGAAGGGAAAAATAGGAATTTATTTCTCTATTCTTTTCAGGCAGTAATTCTCCAGTCCTTGTTAGCATTTTTCCGAGCTGTTTTCCCCTCTCAGAGATGCCCCTGGGCAGTGTTTGGCTGCTGACAGGAGGAGTCTGTAGGGCACAGCTGAGCCCCAGCAGTGGGTACGGGCTCTGGGAGCAGGGACAGGGAGGAGAGCTGGGAACAGAGGAGCAGCTCCTGGCAGGGACAGCTCCAGGCAGCAAGGCCAGGGGCA
>NW_009702029.1:1788-2080 GCF_000703405.1 Apaloderma vittatum
TTTATGCGGCCTTGATTCCCAGCTAAGGCCAAAGCTCTGGGCAGTGCTGTTTGCCTCCGTAATCCAGGTGTCCTTTCAGAATATTACATCTCTAGGACATTTTGTGAGGGATCCTGCTGTGCTGCAATTTTCCAGACGGGCACAGCTCACCCACTGTGTCCTGCTGTTACTCAGCAGCCCCTCAGCACTAACATCATGGAAATGCTGCTGGAAGGCTGGATGCAAGCAGCTGCAGTGAGCCCTCTGTGTCTCTGGCTGGGTGGGGAGAGCTGAGATCCTCCCCAGGAATGAT
>NW_009702030.1:0-34311 GCF_000703405.1 Apaloderma vittatum
GGCAACGACTCCCTTGTGCCGCGGAGCAGCTTTCTCCGGCCGAACCTGCCTGCACCGGGCACGGGGCCGCTCCCCGAGGACAGAGCTCTGACAAGAGCGACCGAGGCCTGCGGTGGTGGCAGCCGGTGACTGCTTTCCTGCCGGTCTCTGGGATCTAGCAGGGCGGTCTGAACGTGGCATTTACAGAGCCCTCAGAGAATCCTGAAATAAACTTGCAAAATGATGAATATACTTGGCCCAACGTGTGACGCAGTGGCTTTTCAAGCTGTCCTGGAAGGGCACATTTTTGAACAAAATGGTCTTTTATATAACTTGGATACAACAGTTTTGCTTAAAAAGATGCCTTGAGTTTTAGACGGAAGATCTAAGAGCTAAAACATGGTTTAAGATAGAAGTATATTGTTTTCAAAATACATTTTTAATGTACAAGTTGGGGAAATGTTTTTGTATTGTTTATTTTTAAAAAGGTAAAATTTACTTTTTCAAAAAAACCTTTTATATATATAAATTTAATAGGGAGAAGAAAAGTAGCACTAGAATCACAAAATCATGCCTCAGAATGAAATGTCATTTCGGAGCAGTGCCCACTATGTGCATTGTCCCCATGAAGATGGAACCGCCACCGGTCTCAGGCCAGTTCTGCCCATATTAAAAAAAAAACAACAACCCAAACACCAAACTAAATGCACCAGAAACATGCTTTGTCGTGGTTGTATCTCCAGTTTCACTAGCACCAGTGACTAAATCCTCAAGATGACCAAAACCATGGAACATTTTTGAAACCAGAGATACAGAAGGAAAACAAATGCTGAACAGGTAGTCTGGGGTTTGTTTGATTTCTGCTCCCTTTTTGTAGTGATTCACATCGAGTGTCTCAGTGCAGGGGTGTACATCAACAGTCCGCTCTGGTCCTGCTTCTTTTCATGACTCTTTTAATGACTTCTTTTAAAGCCTTTCCTGCTTCCTGTAGCTACTTCTAGAATGCTGTACAGGACTATTTAGAGCAAGTTCACGGGGCAGGATTGCTCTCGTAGGATACAGAAAGCTGCCTGACCATCAGTATTATGAATTCCACCCTCATAGTGTTTGGAGTAGCTTTTGTACAGAAGGCTGAGTGAAGAAGCACAGAGCTCGAGGAAGGAGAACCTACTGCTAGCCTCAGCTGTGGTGCCTGGGGTACTGCACAAATCACCTCCAGCACAGCAACGGAATCAGAATATATAGTTAGATGAAAGTAAAAATCTTTATTGCTAAGTCAGCTAAAAAGCTGATGCAAAAATAGTCTTCCTTCCTCGACTGCTCTATACATCTGAATAAAGAATCAATGGAATAGTGTTTTCCAGCAATCTCAAGTTATTTGCCTCTCCCGAGCCATACAGACATAGGCCACAGTGCTGAAGGTGCCTTTGTTGGACAATCTACTCCAATACACAAAACTGGGAATTACCGTAAGTGCATGCTAGAGTGGGATACAGAAAATAAAACACATGAAAAAAGATTATTCATTAAACGGTGTGCTGCAGTATTTCTTTAACATGCGCTGGTTGAGAAAAAGGTCACATTTTAAAAAGTGAAAAAAGGAGAAAAAATACATTTGAGTCTTCAGACAGCAATGGACAGCAGGCTGCACAAAACCAAAGAGGTGAACCTACTGCCTGGAGGGAGCCTTTGGCCAGTGACGTGGAAGCCGTCACCCCCTGGAGGAGCGCGGGAGCTCCCAAAGCCCAGGGGCCTCAGGTGTGGCCAAACGTCCCCTGTACCAGAAGGATTTCAGGCCTCAGCGCAGCCTGTTCCCAAGAAACGGAAATACTTGCTCCTTCTTGGAACAGGCCTTCACCCTCCCTCCTAGGTGAGGGCTCTGACCAGGTCCCAGCAATCTGCGGCTCCGATTGTGGCTCAGATGTGTGGGTTGCAGCTGCCTCCGCCAGGCCTGTTCCTGGTGCTGGGAGCAATTTGGGGCCACCCCTTATCTTCAGTGCTTGGGCCCCGACTACTCATCACTGAACACGTAACCTCCAGGGGTTCCTTTTGCAGAAGCCTTTCTGGGCAGGACAGGGCAGAGAGGTCAGTGCCTTTAGGGTACCTGTTCTCGGTGAGCATGCCCTTCAGCAGAGCCAGAATCACCGAAGCCACGGACAAACCAACTTGTCCCCCTACCTCGGCACAGCTGGTGAGCACGGCGGGGCTCACATCGCTTCAGCAGGGCCAAGACAGCCTGGCGACCCCAATCTGAGAATCTCTAGTAGTCTGTTAACGAACAGGAAGTTCCTCGCGATGTGGCTCTGTGGAGAAGATGCATTTGTCCCAGAATCGCATGCAAAAATCAGGGAAGAGACTGGAGAACAGGAAGAGAATTCGGACACCACTTTCTATCCCCTGCTACGAGTCCTTCACTAGACGTGCCCACTCACACCGGTTCCACCTGCAGCAGTGCTCCTAGGACGCGTGGTATATAAGGTGGTGTTAACACATAAGGTGAGGAAGACAAAGGAAAGGCTTGCTGACACTCTAGGGAGGCAGGAAAACAAAAGGCCATGGTGGAGGGAAGCACTTGGGCTGTGCTGCCCAGAGTAATACGCTGAAACAGAGAAATCTGTGGACTCTGCCTAGTGAAAGAGGAGAAGTCGTGTTCTGCCATGACACTTCATGGCAGAAAACAGGAGCAGGTTGTACTGAACTCCCTTTCTGGTTCAAAACCAGAAACAGCACTGGAGAAAAAGGCTGAGCAGGAATTCCTTGCATTCCATTTTGCCAATACTGTGAAGAGGAGCAGCTCAGAAATCTGCATGCTCCTTTGCAGAGCTGTGTTTCACTTGGTCCCTCCTCACTCCACTGGGCAGAGCCATTGATGAGTACCTCCCAGTGGCAACGCCAGCTCTCCATGCAACGCTACTGGTTCATTCTGTGCAAGGACACACTGGACTTTTCCTGTCAGTGCAAGAAAGAGACACCTGATTTGCATTAACATCAGTCATTTCCCGAGTGCAAAGTTGGTCACAGTCTTACTGAGGAGTGGGTTTCTGCAGCAGCCCCATACTGACCTGTGCAGGCATCAGAACATTTTGGGCCTGGGCATAGATATTTGGTAAATTTATCACAACAGTCAAATACATCGGGATGAGCCTTTTCTGCATATTGACAAGAGCACGAGAGACGTTCGGGGTTTGGGTTTTGAATCTTTTCTGCTGTCATTTCTCTGCCTAACGGATTCGAGTGCTGTTGTTTCTGTGATTCTAAAAACTAGCTTCTCTCTCCATTTCCAGGTGAAACAGGTATTTAAAAGGCCAAAATTTGTGAGTTTAAACTTTGGGAAAAGTTGAGTTGTTTCACGATTACATTGTGAGTAGCACAACCTATAATGTTGCTCGCTCGTGCATGGTAAACGTAAGTTTGTTTCTTTTTCCCTAGTGAGAAGAGAAATTCAAAGTGCTTTGAAATCTCAGTAAAACTCCCTTAGATTTTGTCAAAAGATCTATACAGACAGAATCCCACAAGTGGTCCACACAGTATTTCCTTCTAAGCAAGGCCTAAAATTTGATCCAACAATATACAACTCGAGCCTCTCAGAGCTATGGAGAATAAACTTTCAATTTTTCTTCATAAATATAATTAATAAAGAATAAAAGGCACTAGCCCACATTACAGCCAGGATTACTGCACCACTGACAAGACCAGAGCAGTTGTGCTCAGGAGGACAGATCTCTGCACGCTCAGGGCCAGCGGGCTTTTCACAACCCTTACACGAGATGACGACGCAGGCAGCCAGCTTACTCCTCACACCAAAAGTCCCAACAGAAACACACTGCATCTCCTGAGAGCAGACTGGCCAGCTCACCATGAGCGGGACTGTTTTAAACATCTTTTCCAGTGCTGATAATGATGTTATTAAGGTGAAAATTTGTGGTTTTCCTTTTGCATTGAAAGGTAGGCAGAAACAAGTATGCTTTCATCTCGTCTGCAGCCAAATTGGGCATGTATTATGAGATGCATCTTGCCGTAGATTTGGAAGATGACTCGTTTCCAGAGGTAAGCAAAGGAGCTGCTGCTGACAGTGCGGGGGGCTGTGTTTGTGGAACAGGGCACGAGGGCTTTGCCAGCACAGAAAGGGCAGCCCCGCTGCTCACCGGCGCCAGAGCAGTGCTCACAGCCTGGTTCCCTCGAACGAACACCTCCCTCACACGAGCACGAGTCCCTGGTGTCATCTCGTGTGTTCTGGATACAGGAAGCCTCTGCTGTGAGAAATCCACGATGGTGGTGGCCAGGCTGCTGCTGAGCTGGGTCTGTGCTCTGCAGCTCCAGTTCTATACATGACCAGAGCTGACCTTCCCTATCATCCCCATAAAACACGTCAGTACGCAGGTGTTCATCCCTCAGCTGCGTATTTACTCATCTGCATATGCTGATCCCATCATGACCCTCACTCTACCCTGCGCCAGTGCTCATCAGAACACTGGTACCCTGAGTCCTCTGCTGCCCTAACAGTATCCCTTGGGAAAAGCCCCCACCACACCTGCTGTGGGGACTAAATCTCCCCTAACTCTAAATAATAAAGTGCTGGGCTGAAGGGGAGCAGAACGGCTTAAGTGCAATCAATAAAAGTGCTTGCAATTAATACAGGAAACAACTCGCAGGTCAGTTTCGTTGCAGCTGGCTGTGTTCTTTCAATGAATAACTAAGGCAGGCGCTGGGGGCAGGGAGGCAGGCTGCAGCGGAAATACTCACAGGACCCCAAACACTGAACGATGTCTCCTCAGCAGCCTCCTCGCCCCCACCCCTGCCCCCTATGCCAGCCCCTTTCCTGCAGAGCTGGCAGAACCTCAGTGTTCAAGGAGCTGCAGGCAGGTGCTGGAACACTCGCCTCCCTCCTAGTGCTTGCACAATTCCCAGACAGTCCCTAACACAGAGCTCAGCTGCTGGGCTGAGCGCTCATAGAACAACTGAGACTCTACAGCGAAAAGGGGACAGCCCAGACCTCAGCATGCCCAACTCTTCCTCAACTCCATCAAGGAAGCAACACCTGTACTCCTCACAGATCCCGGCTCCCCTTGGAGGGCAAGACAGCCCTTATGGGACAGAACCTCCCGGGACAGACGATGTAGGAGCAGTACTTGTAGGGTTACAAAGCTGTGTCAAACTCTTCTGGCAGAGTCGCTGCATGTTCCTCTTTCAGCTCCTGATCTGCTCCATTCTCCTGGTGCTGCTTCATTTGTTCCTTCACTTCCTCCTCCAGATCAGGTGGCACCACAAATTGGTCTTCTGGCTCCATCTGGGACGGAGCAGCGAAATAGCCTGTCTTCTTCTTGGGTGCCTCTGTGGCTACTTCAATGAGGTTGAGGCTCTCCTCCAAGGGCACTATGGAGCCATTGGAGAGCTTCTTTCCATAAAGACAGCATGTGGAAAGAGATTTTTGCAGTTCGCATTTTTCCTTGACCCCTCTCTGTGCAGTGTTGTAGTTTACACTGTTCTGTCTCCGAATCATGAGGACGAGCTCAGAGTCATCCTCTGGCCCTGGACCAGAGGAGCTGTACTCTGCCGCAGGAGGTTCAAACTCCAGGCCCTTTCCTTTACAGCAGTGGATGTCCACCTCTACCTCCACTTTACTGCCATTTGTCATCACACCTTCCACAGGCTGCTCATCATCGCTATCCAGACCGTTGTCAGACTGGTTGCTAGAGAAGGTGGCGCTGGAAGGTTGGCGCTGAAAGATGCCTGAAGGGGGCACAGGATGTAGGCTGCAACGTCGCTCCTGTCGTGGTAGCAAACTACCATCAAGACCAACAGCATTGTGTTCATCTGAAGCAGTAGAGCCCACCTCACTGCTGACTTCAGAAGCCGACAGCTCACTGCTGAACTCTGAAGCAATGCCACTGCTAGAAGAAGGTGTTGCCGACTTGGTGGCAGTAGAACTAAATCCCCCAGGACCTGGCAGAGTGAGGCCATGCATCTCACATGTGCAGCTGTCCTCGCTGATGTTCAGACACACCACCATCGCACCTACGTTGTCTTGGCAACCATAGCTTTGGGCTAAAGTGCAGAGTTTCTTCGCGGCAGCTAGTGGGTCGTGTAGGTGGCGCACGGCTGAGACGGCCTCTGTATAGGAAAGGTGTTCCCAGAGCGCTTTGTTCCCCAGAAGCAGCAGCTCGTCTTGTACCGTCAATGGAATGGAACAGACATGTGGTTTGGGCAAGATCCAAGGATGCAAGTACGTGCAACCCAGCATCCGCGTACAGCAAGTCACGCCGTTGACCTTATTGTCCTGCAGACAAGAGAAACAAGGCAGCAGTGTTAGCTCTACCAGAGCACTGAGACAGCGCTCTCTCCACTGCCCATACACTGGCTTGGAACTTTAAGAAACGCCAGTACACAGCTTCAGGACACGAGAAGGGGATCTAGGTGCAGGCACCAGAGCACTGACATTTTCTGTACCTGATCGTCAGGTGCAGTAATCGCCTACATCCATGTTCACAATAACATGCTTTTATCCCGCAAGACTTCTTGTCACATTCAGAACTGTAGCAAACTATTCTGAAATGTGCCACTGTAGTACCTGCAGCACATTGATCAGAGAACCTCACTCAAGAGTCTTACATGAAACTTGTTCTTTCAGTGTGAGCGAGACAGGGACTTTTTACTTTCTCATTGCCACACAGATTACTCAGACACTAAATAATTCCTGTGTATTTACTGACCTATTTCCCTCTTCATTAACATATAACTGTGTTCTGAAGTGTGGACACTGTGTCCCAAGGAAGAAAAGAACAAGCAGGTAACTCACACTACTGCTGTAACCTGGAGGTATTACTCCTGTCCCCTGGGCAGGCTGGCACGAGTCTCCCAGGCAGGAAATCGCCCACAGCCCTCAGTCCCTCTTCCAAATCATAGAATAGTTTCAGCTGGAAGAGACCTTGAAGATGATCGAGTCCAGCCTTTGTCCCAGCTCTATCAACCTACTAAACTATGTTCCCCAATGCAACATCCACCCGTCTCTTAAACACTTCCAGGGACGGTGACTCAACCCCCTCCCTGGGCAGCCTGTTCCAGTGCCTGACAACCCTCTCAGTAAAGAAATTCTTCCTAATACCTAACCTGAACCTCCCTCGGCGCAATTTAAATCCATTTCCCCTGATCCTATCACTCTCCACTAGGGAGAACAGACCAACTTCTGCCTCTCTGTAACCTCCCTTTCAGGTAATTGTTGAGAGCCATGAGGTCTCCCCTCAACCTCCTCTTCATCAGCATGTACAGAGTACACAGCTTCCCCAGTATTTTGAATTTAATTTCAGTGTTCTTCATTTCTGTATTCCCTGGGTATTACATGTTGCTACTGCTGCTCAGTGTTAAAAAACAGCAGAAGACCCACACAGGGAAGTCTCCTTAGACAATTATTTCACTTTTATTTTTCAGAACCCATTCATCAGCCAGTTTTTATACCACTTAACACACTACATTGATTCCATAGCTATTTTTAGTCAGAGTGCTACAGAATACAGCACCTTGCGCAACCAGAACACATTAACAGATTAACCATGTCAGAAACATTCTTATCAAACAACCTGATACTTTCTAAAAGATCCACTGAGCATAACACTGATAAGACTGGCACTAATTTCTCAGATCTTCAGGGACAACGTATCTTCTAGTTCTTTGGAACTTCATATTGTTTCCAAGTTTTTAGAAAGTTAACCTTTACATACACAGTTGTCCAGAAATCATTTTAATGCTTTTGCATAAAACCAATTAACGTTTCTTTTGTTTAACATTTTTATCTGCAATATACTTTATATCCATCTTCTGGATGCCTCACGGGCATCTTCACTAAGTAAAAACACTGAAGAGATCCAAAGAAAGGTAACTTCAGTCGTACTTTTCAAAAAACACCAAAGGTGTTTTGTGGGTTTTGAGGCAAGGTAATTTCCCAAGCCCTGCTCTGTTCTTCAGTGGCTCCTCTCCACACTCACCTGTCACGCACAGTATTAGGAACCTCCCCTCCTTTAGCTCCACACCTATTTTCTTTCTTCCCACTCTCACCAACTCATCCCTAACATCCTGTATCTCTGGTTCTAAGGCCATAATGGGTGTTTCAGGAACATGTCATTCTGAACAGCTAATAAGGAAGGGAACAGAGCAGCAAGCAACAGCCAAGTCACTCAAACACCTTCACGTGATCCCCTCCCTGCAGTATTCCGCAGGCAGCACACCTCACGCACCTGGACTAAGCTGCTATGGGAGAGGGGAAGCTGAAGTGAAGAGGGTTCGAACCAACCTCTGTTATAATGGCTTTTTGCTCCTTGACTCTCTTGGCTTCTTCCGGACACTGTTCAAGGCTGAAGACTTTGGAGAGAGGCAGTGGTTTTCCACTTCGGCACAGAACGGCTTGGCACGTCCCCACGTTGGCCACCGTCAGAGAAAAGTTGCTGGCTGGATCAGCACCATCATGACGAATGTAGCAAAGGACAGCAGAGGAACCCAGCTTCTGGCCAGCCATGCCCAGCTTCCTGTTGGAGAAGGTGGTGTAGGAAGGCTCCAGACTCCGTTCTGGAGGGCTGCCTCACCCCACCTAACACAGTAAGTGATATACCTATGGGGGTCTCACCAGGACCAGCTTGCTCACTGTCCTACCTGTGGGAGACCAAGAAGGTGTTGGACATGAACATGGTGTCTGACTGCTGTACCTCCTCCAGGAGCACATCGGCCATGGTGCACTGCAGTAAGCGGGGCAGCTCCTCATTCTTGTCACCATCAAACATGCCATACACAGCCTCTACCCCCTCTGCAAAGCTCCCCAGTGCCAGGGATGACAGACACAACCTGTTAGAAAGAGCAACATTATTATGTCCCAAAAGATTATATGGTCCCCAAAACCACAGCTATCGGACACCTTGCTGCGAGTGTTCTCACAGGACGGCAAAGCCACTGCCCCCACATTTGCTGCCCCAAGAGATGTCCAGCTGCATTTCACTACTGGAACTCCCGAACCCTCCTGTACCACACTCGGAAGAGGGCAGTGGGCACGACTGGCAAGAGCAAGGAAGTGTGGGAAGCAGAGTCGGAACGTCCCAGGATAAGCGTGAAAACTGAGGTAAAGGACCATGCAGAGCCTTGAGTTACCAACACTTAGCAAGAGATCTGGGAAGACAGAGGGATGGACGAGCTCTTGAGCAAAACAGGTCTGCTTGAGCGCGTAGCAGTGCCCTCCAGCCAGCACCCTGAGAAGAGTGTCAGCTGACCGCAGTACTCACTTATTTCTTTGGCCGGCCATCTCAGCTCCTCCATGACTCCAGAAGGTAGAAGTGAGCGTCGAGTCTGCCGCGAGGGAGGTCTTAGCATCAATCTTCAGTGTGGCAATGTGACTACAGAGAGAGAAGAATAGAAGTAATTCCCTGCTAGACCCCACTGAAGAGCTTATGGCCAAAGAACCTTGTCCAGTCTAGAGTTTTAGACAGCAGCCTATGAAAAGCCAAGGAGAGAATTTTAAGGTCTTGGCCTTCTGGACATATCTGGCCGCTTACACCAGAGACAGCTGGGAGAACCACATGAGCACCGTTTGCTTGCTCTGAGATTTGGAAACAGACTTTTCCCTTCCTACAAGATAGAAAGCTTCAGCTGCCTCAGGTAAGGAACAACCTCACATTACGCAGTGCTGTGATACACACTTTGCTATCCCGTTTCCCCTCTGGGTAAGGGTTACCCTTCCCTGTGCAGGTCACTATAGGATTGGCATCTCCATGGCTCACCTGAAGATGTCCAGCGTCTTGTGCTCTAGCACCAAGTTTGTGTTTCCGCTCAGATCCAGCTCCTGCAAGGCACCTGGCAGTGCCTCAGGGATCACGATTTCAGTTAACTCATTGCAGCTCAAGTCCACAAACTGCAGTATCAAGAAAAAAAAAGCAAAAAATAAAAAGTGCACAACGACATAGAAAACATTGTCTGTTCTGTCATGTGATCAGTTACTCCAGTGCTCCTTCCAGACCTCATACAATCCCACGACTGACTGTATCCCGCCTCATGAAAATGGGTCTGACCTATCAGTAGAAGAATGATTTACAAGCTGCAAATACTTATAAGCTGCAATAGCCAGGACTCCAATACTGAAAAAAGAGGTCATGCTGAACATAACAGCCTATATAAACAAACCTGCCTAGCTATGTAACACGCTCCACTTCCAAACGGTACACCAGAAACACACCAAGTCAGAGAGCTGGCAAAGATGAGTGAGAGGTGAGCCATCTTTGATTCACCCTGAAAGGCGACAGATCTAGAAAGCACATTCTGTGCCCTCTTCTTGGGCTGATCAAGAGAAGCGCTGGGATCTCCAGTTCCTCTCCCAGTGGTTGCTCTTCATTCTCTAACCCAATCGTTCCCCTGTGTCCAGGGTTTAGCTAAAACCCAGTCCTGTTTAGTGATTTTTACTTTCCAGTTTAGTCTCTTCTAAGGCTGCACCTTCTGAAGTCAGCAGCACGTTTTTGCAGACAGTGTGTGCTACTAGTGATCACACCTGATGTTACAGTCACAGCCTGGCACTGGGATGCAGAAAGGCTCTTGCTGATATTTATTCCTCTAGTGCCCAAGGGCACTGCTGGCTCCTGTGTGCCACTCTGGGGGTGCCGGGTAGTGAGAGGGGTCACAAGGAAGTAAAGGGTTGCACCTCCTGGGGCTAATAGACAGGACAGGTGACCAACGAGAGTATTCCATCCCATATACGTCATATTCAGGATAAATTGAGTGATCACGAGAGTTTTGGCCCTTTTCTGCAATGGCCGGTGTCCAGGGAGGACTCCATCTGACCTCCTGCTTTTGATCTGATCCTGAGTTCCCAAATCCAGCTCCTGTATCCAGCTCCTGCCACCGCTGAGCCTGGGGCTGCCCCAGCGCCTCCTGCTCTGCAGCATCAGTGGGGATTGCTATCAGGGCAGGGAGTCAGGTTTGATATCGGGCTATTATCTATAGTTGTATATAGTTCTTTACTTTTACCATTCCACTATTATTTTCTATTATTGTTTCAATAAAGCTGTTCTGTTTTTTTTTCTTCTCTAACCCATAAGTCTCTCTGCCTCATTCCCTTACCCTCTTCCCATTTGGGCGGAGGGAAGAGGGAGTTAGAGAGTGTCTGTCCGTGTTAGTGGGCGGCCCAGCCCTAACCCACGACACCTTGATACCTCTTTACCTTCTCCATAAGGTACCTGAATACGGGGCAAATGCAGGATCTCTGGAAAGACGCTGATTTCATTAGAGTGTGCAATAAGCGTATGAAGTAGCTTGCAGTTTGCCACTGTTGTGGGAATTGTTTTCAGTTTGTTGCCACTCACATTCAGCTCTTCCAAGTGCTCCAGCTTACTAAGTTTGCTGAAAGGGAAACAAGAGAGTGCTGTATTTCATAAGCAAGAACTTGTTACTTCCTGAATCTGCAGATAAAGTAGCCACAAACACTGACTTTTATGAGCTACATTTCTAATTTATTGATAGAAGACAAAAGTCCTAAGAGGTGCTCTCATAAGAGCTCAGGGTTCCCAAGCCCGGCTTGGATAACAGACTGCCCAGGGAGGGGGTTGAGTCGCCATCCCTGGGTGTGTTCAAGTGTCGCTTAGATGGGGTGTTGGGTGATGTGGTTTAGGGGTGAACTTGTAGTGTAGCGTCAATGGTTGGACTCGATGATCCCAAGGGGCTTTTCCAACCTGAATTGTTCTGTGATTCTATGAAAACTGGCAAAACCCTCTAGGCTAAGTCAGTGTACTTTGTAGGAATAAACTTTTACATGGAAGTGGTTATTTAGCCTGACAAGTACCATGGCAAATATTGCACAGACGCAATCAGTATTGAATTAATTGTGCTGACATCATTAACATTAAAAAAATCCCTTAGATTTTTGTGGTAATGTAACTCAATGTGCTAAGTTTTACGAGACAATAAATTAAGCTGATACAAAAGTCTGCCAGTATAGCGCTACCTCTCTACTACATTTCAAAGAAAATATATTTGATACCCCAAAACAGGACTGTAGAAGATACCAAAAAGTAATAATGAATTAAGAATTTGACACAAGTCACTCTAGTACAGTTCTGTGGGGAGGCACTTTTAACTCAGTAACAGCCACTAGTAAAATCTGCAGATAAAAAATACGTTGGAATCTCAGTTTCAATGTAGTTTGTTTCACTAAAGCTTTCCAGTTTCTCTTCCAGTCCGTAAAGTCTCTCTCCCTTACTCCCTTTCTCTACCTTTTGTGAGGAGGGAGAAGTTAACAGAGATCATCTGTCATTCATTTCGTGGCCGGCCCAGCCCTAGCCCTTAAGTCACATGAACTGGCACTCAGAACAGAGCAGTGCATAAAGATGTCACCAAAAGGGGACTCAAGCAGATGCTCACAACCAACATTATCTGCTCACGATTTTCCAGGGGAGCATTGTTCAAGGTCTGCTGTCTGCATAGCCACAAAGGCATTGAGAATTCAAAATGGGTTCAGGGGAACACCCCCACACAGTAAGAAACAAAAAAGGCCGAGTGTATTTATCACCGTGCACAGATAGCTGAAGATACACTTGGAAAATCACAGAACCACAAAGTGGTTTGCGTTGGAACCTTCAGAGATGATCTGACCCAACCCCGCTGCCACGGGCAGGGGCATCGTTCATCAGATCAGGTTGCGCAAAACCCCGTCCCGCCTGACCTCGAACACTTCCAGGGATGAGGAATCCCCAGCTCCTCTGGGCAACCTGTGCCAGTGTCCCACCGCCCTCATCGTAAAACATTTCCTCCTTACGTCCAGTCTAAATCCACCCTCTTCCGCTGCCCTTTGTCCCATCACTACAGGCCCTGGTAAAACGTCTCTCTGTGCCTTTCTCAGAAGCCGCTTTGTGAATGGAAAGGGCGCAAAAAGCTCTTCAGGAGCCTCCCTTCTCCAGGCTGAGCAGCCCCAGCTCTCTCGGGCTGTCCTTGTAGGAGCGATGCCCCAGCCCCCTGACCATTTCCATGGCCTTCTTGGGACCCTCTCCACATCCTCCTTGCACTGGGGCCCCAGAGCTGGATGTGGTGTTGCCAGTGGGGCCTCACGAGAGCAAAGCAGAGCAAGAGAATCCCCTCCCTCCACCTGCTGGCCATCCCATGATGCAATTGGATTTTTGGGCTGCAACTGCCCATTGCCAGCTCATGCCCAATTTTTCGTGCACTCGTATCCCCAAGTCCTTCTCCCGCTGCTCTCAATCCATTAATTCCCCGGGCAATAACAATATTGGGGATTGTCCTGACCCAGGTACAGGACTTTGCACTTGGCCTTGTTGAACTTCATGAAGTTCGCATGGACCCACTCCTCAAGCCTGTCACAATCCCTCTGGATGGCATCCCTTCCCTTGAGCAAATCAACTGCCCCACAAAAAAAATATCTGATACTATGCAGTTTTCATACTAAAAAGACAGTGTGATATACTGGTAAAAAGCACATAAATAATTCTCACTGAAAAATGAGATGCAGATTTATATAACTGGGAACAACTGGAATAACTCAGTATGAACACATGGGAGTGTCCAGCCTCTTAAGCTTCCATGCTCAGCGTAGGTTTAGCTCGACTACAACACTAAATCAAGCCTGCTGCATTAATTAACAGATGAAGTTCTATGACCTGTGCTGGGTAGGAGTTCAGACAACACCGACCGAGGGTCTTCTGTCAGGACTGAAATGTCAAAAAACACAGCACAGCAAGCTGCATGCCACTAGCACTGAATGTGTGAAGAAATACTGCCCTTATCCCCACACATCTCCACCACAAGTTGGACAGGAACCACTGCAGCCTTCAGCACCCTGCAGCACCCTGTGCCAACCCCCCTTAACACGCTGATCCTCGATGTGTGTGTAGGAAGGGCAGACTTCTGTCGTCAAGCCCACAGGGAGAGCATCTTGCTTTGATCCTGCTTCATGTACAATCGCAGGCAGCATCCTCCTGGGGAGCACTAACTACCTGGGGCCCGGTCTAGACGATCTTCAGAGGCCTCTTCCAAGCCCTACTACGCTGTGATCTCGCTCACCAGCCTTACTTAGTTACCTCGCAGGGAAAGTCTGTAGGTTGTTGTTTGCCAGATGGAGGATCCGTAGGCTCGTGTGTCCCACCAAGACAGGGATGCACTGATCCGTGAGGTTATTATTAGTCAAGTAAAGCAGCTGCAGCATGCTCAGACTCTCCTCCCCTGGACATGCAGAGGGCAAGGTCTCCAGGCTGTTCGCAGATGCATTCAGGTACCTGAGGCTAACCACAGCAAGTGCAAAAATCAGACTTCACATAATCTAAACCACTCCATTAGCAGCAGGAAAAGGAGCTATATAAATGCAAGTGTGGACAGAGTAACAGCATTAGACAGGAGACCAAACAACACAGTGTAACACCCCTACTCACATTAAGCTTTATGACTTACTAGCTCTATAGCACTGCAGTTGCACACAGCATTTTACAGTAACCACTGAGTACTAAATAGCCTGTGGAGGGGGTGGAAAGCAAACTACATAAACTCGTACTCCAGAGTCTTTAGAAGAAGGGTTGATTCATGCCTGAATAAATACTTATAACGGCTTGTTGATTTGTAAGGCGTCCCTCTTGCTGGTCTCTAACGACCTGATACACTCTGCTGTAATATCTGAAAATCTGTATGGCTTCTTTCCTTTGCACTTGGATTTATGCCTTACTTTTAAAGAAAAGGCTCCTCAGGCAGTAACATGACCTTAGAAACAGCTGCCACTGAAGCTAATTCCTCAGTTGGCTGTCGGGTTAGGCAAGTCTCTCTTTCGCTGTAATTAAGCAGTAATATGGTCCGACTCCCTCAGATCAGCTTGATGACTTCCCTTATGGCACCTGAATTACCTCCTCGTAAGGTACATGCCTCATTATCTCTTAGGCAAACGGCACCTTGCAAGGACAGCCACGCATGGGCCATCATCAGTTTTTACAGACCCAAAGGTTAATGCTGACAACAGACACGGCCACTTACTTCAGAGCCTTGACAAAGAGTGTCTCTGGCAGTTTAGTCAAAAGGTTGTGCTGAACGTCCAGCACCTCCAGTGGAATGTGTTCTAGAAGAGGTGGAAGGCTCTGCAGATGATTGTACCCCACCATCAACTTTCGAAGGCTCAAGCTGCTGAGGGTCCTAGAAAGACACAGGCATCTGCTTGGTTCACTCCACACCCACAGAGAGGGAAAAGGTAGTATTTAATCCATTATAATTTGACTGTGCAGCAGAAAAAAAATTAAAATGCAGGGATCCATAAAATGTAACCAATGACAAAGCAGAAAACCACACATGGTAAGGTGCTGCTGTTGCTGAATGCTTGGAAGTGCAGCCGCATTTCCCTCTATGCTACTGCAGATCAGTAACTTGTACTACAAGCCTGTGTGCGTGCATATGCCTGGCGCTCTTTCACACAGACAAAAAAGAAGTCACTGAGAATGGATTTAAATGCCTGTTTTCACGTGTAGGCAGAAAGAAGTGCTTGCCCTGTGCCAAGATAAATTCAGAGCTCTAACAGGTGGTGAAGAACTCCAGTATTACTTCTGAGGCTGTTGCCACACTCTCCAGAATTGCAGTGCTTATTGAAAGAAAAGGCATCTATTCCCGTGAACCACAGAGAATCTGAATAGAGAGTATTTTTGACACTGCACAGAGGAAGAAAGTAGATTATACCTCTGCACAACAAGGAATAAAGCACTGGAATAGCACCGCTTCTCTCTTCCCAGCCAGCTCACCACAGAGGAAAGCTCGGCTCTGTACAGGAAGGTTGGCTGACCTTGATGGAAGCTCCACAAGGAGGTTGTAGCTCACATCCAAAACTTCCAGTTTCTTTGCCTCACAGGACCAGTCCGGGACACAGTGCAGCTGGTTGCTGAAAAAGCAAGGGGGAAAAATTAGACACCATCACTCCACATGAAACATACCCTGCTTGAGTGATGCCTGGTATTACTAACAGCCACACCAAAAACAATCGGCAGAAAAATGAACAACGGGATCTGAGCTAGTCCCATGGAATTTAACCCATGACTAGCTGTGTAACGCACACTAAGCTGGTGCACGATTGGTACAAAGTCCTGATGCAGGGCTCTGATGATCAGGCTTTTTGTTTACAGCACTGATACCAGCAGAACAGGCCACCTGCGCCATCCTGCTGTTGTGCTTCAACCCACAGCAAAAGCTGATCCGGTCCTCCGGGCATCCCACCTCAGTCTTGTCATGCTGCTCCAAGGGCAGACGTGGGCAATGATGCCAACAGCAAAGATCACTGGCAGCTACTCTAAATGCCCACTCCACAGATTCTCACCACTCAGCCCAGTGAGCTGCCCCAAGCTCAGCAGTCCCTGCTTGGCTTTTTCTGCCGTTACAGCCTGCAGCTGAAGGACAGCCAGTCACCCACGCTAAGTCGTGATGGTTCAGGGGGGCTTTGGTCTGGGACACTTTCATCATTCTTTAGTGATGGCCTTTCCAGTTCTGCTGTGAAGATCGAGTGCCATCAAACGCTCTCAACTCTTTCGAAACGCTTAAAAGCTTCAGAAAATTTCTGCAGAAAACAGCAAAAGTGTCCAGATACTTGATTTATATTCTGTGATGTAGGGTCACTTACTGAGCGAGTTCTAGACATGTCAGTTGACCAGGAACTGGATAAACATTGACAGCTGTCAGACCTGATGAAGTAAAGCAAATGGTTATAATTGCAGAGCTTCAGAAGGAAAACAGCACAGAGAACCAGACAGACTAGCCAGCAAAGGAGACTCATAGTCATACTCAAGGTCTCTATTTGTCCTTCCCAAGAGTTCACAGTACATACTTCTGCCACATGGCACTACAGCTTTTCACTAGCCCATTTCTCCATCTGGCACAGGGGACACCAGAACAAGGAGGAATAGTACTTTTATTTGTGGCCTCTCAAACAGAGCTGACTGGGAGACAAGTTTCTTGGAGAGTAGCTCAACATCACAGCCTCCTCCCGTTACCCAGCAGGCACACGTATGTGCACATGTAATCCCCAGCAGCTGACCTCAGAAGACCCATCACACATGGGCTCACTACTACAACATCAGCCTAAGTACTTTTTTTGTGGGGGAGAGGATAAAGGGCTATTTTCCTTTGTTCCCAGGGCTTGAAGGAAGAAGGCAGAGAGACGTACAGTTGCTGTTGGCATAGAGTGCACGAAGGGAGAAGCCACTCAGCGTCAATTCTTTCAGCTTATTTCGCTCACAGTGCAGTTGCTCCAGGCTGCCCAAAGAGCTCAGATCCAGATCTGTCATCTGATTGTCTCGTAAATCCATGTAAGTCACAGATCTGTTCCCCTCCCGAGCGTCGCCTGCCGCTCTCTTCAGATTGTTAAGCCTAAACACTCAGAGACAAGAGTTATAAAGTCAGGAAATAGGACACTGAACACCAGACATCAATAAAAAGAGAGAGGAAGAGTTCTAGTGAACCCTAATGCCAAAGGAGGGCACACTGAAATGCATGAAGAGCAACGGTGGATTTCAGGCAGCGAACACAAAGAAAAACATTTCCTTTGTCTGCACTGCTATGTAAAATCATTTCACTCATTCCCCAACGCTGGGAGATTCTGAAGACTAGTCTAGAATTCCGAAGTCAGGCCAACGGACAGCTGCTTTACACTGACACAGGAAGCTAATACAGACACTAGATACCAGCTGACCGCCTTGTCGCCAATAAAAAGTTCTTCGTTCCTTTCTGAGAGCTCTGCACTTGGCAGCCTGGAGAATCAGTATCACATCTCTAGCATGGGTAGAAGGCAAAAGTGGGTAGGAGAGACCAAAGAGCTACTGAAGTTCACAATTAGAGCATATCAAGAGAGGAGACTAGAGGGCTGAGTCGTATTCAGCGGCTTCAGTCATTGCTCAGTTAGCTTTACTTCTCTAAGTGAATTCCGCATACCCTCAGGGACAGAACTCTCTAAAAGAATCACTAAGAGAAAAAATTACACTTGGTTTATTGCAAAATGTACTAGAAGTCACACAGCTCCTCCGCTGTAAACTGAGAGCAGCAATGTGGTTTATACACGTAAGCAAGTTTCCCCTCCTCACCTCAGGTCCACACTTTTGATGTGACTCATACGGTTCAGCGCTGCCAGGTCCAGAGTCTCTATCAAGTTCCCTGCCAGGGCAAGTTTGTCCAAGACGACAAGTTTCTCACAAACTGCTGGTAGTTCACAGAAGTTATTGAAGGAAAGGCCGAGACAGCTGAGCTGTTGCAGACTTCCCAGTTCTTCTGGTAAGGATGTGAGGAAATTTCCATCAAGCCAGAAGGTCTGGAGACTGCAGAGAGAAGAAGAGAAAGAAAATAATTCAGCAAAGAGTAGTGAACATCGCATGTAGTACTTTCTGTGAATTTCTCTGTATGGCTAGTCGGTCTCTCTGTGCCTATTTTTCAAAAGTACCATCAGTTAATTTTATTCTTACACACACAAGGTTACTGGAGTACTTTTACTATGCATGTAATAGGCTGGGAACTGCAGGCATACAATACCAAATAGTTCCTGACATATTCTGCAGGTAAACTTCCAGCCGTGCCAAAGACTGTAAGTTAGCCTAAGCAAAATTCATTTACCACATAAGTACTGATTTGTAAGATATTTACTTAATCACTTGATTCTCTACAAATTAAGAACTCCTCACTTTGCATGCTGGATGATCTTTAAAGACCTATAACAAAATGAAACCAAAACCAACAGCAGTAACAGAGCATGCTTGTCTTATAAGAAATGATCAAAATCAACTGCAACTTCATCAACCAGTTGCTGGAATCTCACATCACTACTACGGCACTTACTCACACCTGTGGCACTTATGACACAGCTTAACCACAACTCCTACCACGCTAACCCACCGGTAAGGGTTTTTTACATTCCAGGTGTCATTTCAGACACTCAGAAAAGAATGAGGTAGCTTTCTATTGCAAGACAAATTGTTTTCAAGTTTGCACGGCTTTTGAGACTCAACCCCCCAAAATACAACTCTCTTATTACGATCACGTTCCAAACAAAGAACTTTCTGAGCAGTGTTTATTGGTGGTAGAAATGCAACCTGGCGCCGTAAAAAGTTCTTATGAATAAGAGCTCAAGGGGTCATGAAGCTGACTGGACTAACTAAGCTGTAAATCTCTGGAAGTTGTGAGCCCGCACAGAGCTTTCTCCTCACAGCCTGCACATGGCTAGATGATCGCCCAGGACATGTCTTGCTGACATCCAACGTACCTGCAGATGTTCCATTTTTAAAGATACAAGCTTGAGGAAGAGCAGGCCACAATGAACCAACAGCTCAATATAATGCTTATCTGAGTAAATGCCATAATAGCCTTGCAATTAGATTTACCCAAGCTTAAGGTTTTATGTGCTCGGGGTAGCTACTGGGGAAAATGGAGGAGAAGGTTTTTACTCTAGCAAACACTTTAGGACAAAAATTTCAGAGGGGACTGCCCAAGTATTTCCATGTTAAAATCCTCTTTCTAACACAAAAAGCAACTGATTCTGTAGAAGTTATCAAAATGTCTTAGTGCCAATGAAACAACACTAGATCTTTACATAAAAACAGTTACGAGTTTCTAAACATAACAATATCCATGTTTAACTGATGAGGCATCACCATTATAGTTTAAAAAAAACCGTAGGAAGAGAACGTAGGAAGGAAATAACAAGAAAGCAGGCAAGGGAATGCAAGATGGCAGCAGATACAAAGCAAACCAGATGCATTCACATTTGCATAAGAATTGGACATAACTCCCCAGGAAATTATACAAGTCACTCGAAAGTAAAAACAACCACCAAAAAACCCACCCAGAAATACCCTCCCAAAACACACGCCCTGCAGAGAACACAGAAAGCTTCAAGTTTACCAAACTATAAGTGAGAGTATATTTACATACTTAGAATCCTTCACATTTACTCTAGTTCAGCAAGGTGGTGCCTGGGATTCAAGGGATCCTAACTGACTGTTGTGTCTTCCTAGGCCATTCCAAACCAGGCAAAATCCATTCACCTCCTCTGTTAGGAAACTGATTTATGCCAATACATTTCACATAGCTAGCAGAACAAGCAGGAAGTCACAAACGATGAATGAGAATTCGCTATGTACCATTCTGTGCCTTGACAGGGCAACTGTATAAACATACTGCAGGATCTTCATTTTCAGGGAAAATCAAACCTGACTGGACACCTTGGTTCTTCATCTTCTGCTGGGGACTTCACTTGCAGAACAGGCTGCCCCAGCACTCGTACCTCCACAAACAGTACCTTCAAGTCAGCTCTGCTCAACCGAGGCACCAAGGATGTTTATGTCTCCAGATAAAAAAAGAATATACTCACTTCAATAGTTTGCTAATCTCGTTTGGCAAGTAATGAAGTCCATTACAGGAGATATTAAGCTCTGTCAGAGTAGAGATCTCGCACAGCGATACAGGAAACTCTCCCAGTCTGTTATGAGACAGGTTCAGGCTCTTCAACTGAGAAAACCTAATGGCAAGAATACGAGTTAATTCACAAGCCTCCAGGGTCTCAAAGCAAAACCATGCAATATCAGTCATAAAGAATTTTTAAGTCTTTGTACACTGGCGATACAGTCAGCTAACTCATTATGAGAGCTTCTGCACACAAATTTGAAGTCACTGAAATTTTGCATTTCAGTGGTAACGTTGAAAGTGATCAAATACCGCGGTTTTACTGCAGAAAGCGGTAACGACCTTCTACCCCGACTCCTGACAGGCTTCCTCCTAGTGACCATTAATAAGATTAAGGAGACTAAAAACACTCATTAATAAAATTTACCGTCAAAGAATTATTTAGAGCAACAGTCTATAACTACGTAGCTTTGGAAAATGAGAAAACATTAACTAGAATTATTCTGAGAACAAAACAGAAGAGGGGAATACACTTTTCAAGCCAGGCACAGGAGAAGGCCTTGCAGAGTCGTAAAAGGGAAGACCGGGAAAAGCGCTGACGTCACGCTGGGAAGCCTCAGGACCTGTACCCAGCGGTCCCTGGAGGAGATTGCAGGTCTGAAGTGCCAGTCGCTCAGCAAAGCGTCCCACAGGCACTGCCATGCAAGTGCCGATACAGCCCTCGGGGTCACCACGGCTCTACCTGTCCTTCACGGGTGGTTGCCTGTTCTAGCTCCTTCCACCACTGTGCTAGGGCCAAAGAGAGCAGAGGCTGAGCATGGGCTGGGGTAATACACAAGAGGTTCTTCTCAAAGAGTTCCTGCCTTTCTACAGAAAACAAAAGTACTTCTGCCCAAGTAATAACCTCCTCATCCCAAACTGCAAACACAAGAAATTAACTCAGTGGGAAAATTAATATCAGACTTCTATGAAAAAAGTTGCAAATCTAACATAACAGCTCAGAGAAGTACATCTTGGAAACATATAGAGCTCCTTCACCTGCTCCACCTACCACAGCTTTCGCTAGGCAATGGCGAGTAGCTCTTGTTTTGAAGCAAATATTTTAATACAGGTAACAAAATCACGCTGAATCAGCTAGAGGAAGAATATTACTTCTAGCCTGAGATGTCTTGAAGTACAAGACTGAAAGGTTTTGTATTTTTTCCTTCTTTATAGCAACTTCTTTTTCAGATTCAGAATACTTGGAATGATCTGTGTAGGAATTAAGCATGGTATTTCTCCCGTTTGCTTTATGATCTTTGGTGGGGGAGGTGTTGTTTTTCCTTTTTTTTTAAAAGAAGGAACATATCTGAAACTTGGGTGTCGGTTAGTTGCTTTGAGAAAGCACCCTGCCATATAAATAAGGGCACAGGCATTTTGTGTTTGCTGCAGCCACTGACAGCTGCAATGCAACTGAAAGCCAAGGATAAAGATGCTGTGTTGGTAACAGCCTTCCTACAGCAAACAGTGCACGATGCAAAGATTTAACGATGACACAAAAACCAGAGGCTCGCACACACAACTTCACAACAATAATGCAAAGGAGGAAAAAATGAGGGTAAACCTACAGACTTGAACTTTCTCATTAACTGGTTCAAATTTAAAGAGATTTAGGACCGATTTTTAGAATTCATCCCTCTGCAACAATTTTATAGCAAACCCAAAAAAGGCATTAAAGATTCCAAGAGCTGGAGGGAAACTGGTACATGACACAGGTTGGTCTGAAACTCCTCAAGCAGACTGTCATATTCAATGGGGATCCTTTCGAATTTCCCTTCTCCTTTGCCCCAACACTCTCAAGCAGTAGGGATGCAGAAATGGGATGCAAACCCAACTCTCATTCAAGTTGTATACATGAACCATGTATTACAGGTAATGAGGATCCTGAAATCTTTACAGCTTCTCAAGTTTTGGTCTCTGCTCTCACAGGGCACAATGAGATTACAGCAGAGAGCTACGGAAACACAGCAACAAATCCTCAAATGCATGAGCAGCCTCTGTTCAGCAGCCCAAACTGGTGCTGGCCTGGAATATTCCCAATTTAACACATTGTTCTGCTCTGCTGCCAAAGAATCCCAGTACACTGTGTAAGAACTAGACAGAGTGGGGATAACACACATGAACATGTACACACACGTGTGTGCATGCACACCCTCAGCCACAAGGATCAGGCTTGATTATGTTTTCCAGAAAAGGGAGATACTTGAAAGGCCGTGCATAACATACAAAACAAGGTAGGAGACGAAACAAGATGGGTGGGGTTTCCTTTGTTTAACATCTCCCTTTCAGTTAGTTATTGCAGTCATAACTAATTACAGTTATAGCTAATTAGACTCCTAGAGCTTCAGAGTTTTCCTCAGAGTAAGAGATCTGACCACCACAAAAAGCTCTGCTGTTCGGAACTGCCGGTCTCCAGACACTACTAACACCTACTGCAAGCGACCAAGTTCCTTCATCCGGGGCTGTGACCTGACAAACACCCTAAAGAACCTCAGAAAATCTTTTCAGAAGGCAATGAGCAGCCTTACGTGGGCTACCTAATGCTACCTGTTTATTCAAGATTGTGTGAAGTGAGGGCTTCTTTTATGGCTTTTGTTTGTTTGAGGATTTCAGCTCCATCAGGCATAGTCACTGCCAGGAAAAGAGTTGAGTTTCTGACATGTCAGATCTCGTTGACTACACGCAAGGTCAAAAGAAACTTCAAGCCCCTTTGCTGATCCTGTGAACCAAGGACATCGCATTTTAGAAAATAAAGTTCTGAGATGGTTTTCAGCATCATACAGTGTATTTGAAGAGAGAGGGAGAAAGCAAAATCTTGAATTACTTCAGAGCAGCTTTTCCAATAATAGAATCTAATACAAATCAGCAGTTAGAAAACATTTAAACAAGTCTGGATTTAAAACAAGACCATACTAGATTCTGTCTTTCAATGAAACTGCAAAAAATTCTCAGAGGTGAGCAATTTTTTTGACCCTATACCCTCATGGATACCCAGGTATCTCTACTCTGTAGGAGGGAAAATTAAATAATCTGGTAATAGGCCCCTAGAGATAAACAAAACAAAACCATCATACAACAAAAGTGTGTTGTTTTCCAAAGTTTCTCCAAATACATTGTACCTTGAGAAAAACGTGTTCCAAACACAGAGCCATTTGACAATATTACTACAGGCTTTCGAAATTCATATAGCCACTCCTTGAATTCTATTTTTGCATGGCTACCATAGATATCAACAAATTAACCTTCCTCTAGGTTTTTATGGTTTTCGAGTATTAACTTTAAAATATTTTGTAAGACTCCTTCACTTACGTAAGATGACGGCACCGTGCTTCCAAACTATCACACAACTGCCACTTGTTACAAGTTCCCAGAGCAAAGCTGGAGTCTCACAGGCCCCTTGCCAATTCCAAAGGCACACCAAGAACTTACCAAAACAGGCTTTTTCAGGTCTGCACTTCCTCCTACAAACACTTACCCACAAGAGCAGCATTACGCTTTCCCTCACCACTTATTTTATACCCCAAGCAGCCTTACATTACTATTGCACATCGCTCTGCAAGGCTCATCTCAGATCAAACTTAGCACAAACAATCTGTGGAATGGAGCTTGTGAATACTGTAAATTGTTAGAAACTTACGCCTGCCTGCAACGTTAATTTTTGTTTCCTCGCCACCTCACTTGTTAGAGCTTCCTGAAGATCAGTTTTTTTACCACCCCCATGAGCAGAGGCACACACCGCCCCTCCTCGTCATCTCTGGACGCACATGTCAAGAACTCCAAATGTAGAAGAAAAGTAATTCTCTGCAGACCTGCAAAGAGAGTCAAGGCTCCCTGCTCCCTTTGATCTCATAAAATTGTGTCGCAGGTTGAGGTAGATGATGTCTTGACTGTAGAAGAGGTGCTCGGGTACTTCCTCGAGGCTGTAGCATGACAAATCAACCGTGCTGAATCGCATAGACACAACCTGGAAAGAAGGAGGAAGAGCTGCAGCTGTGCACAAAGTCTAACGGAAGGCCAAAGAACGCAAATAGTAAACAGTTTGTAAGAACAGGGAAGAACCTCCTTGTGCCCCCCAGGTAGAGTCCACGCAGGCAACTGAGCGCATGGAGTACGCGTTTATGCCACCTGCTACTGTTGTTTCTGCAAGCCCCCTGACGGGGACGGAGATCGGGATACCAACTGGGACACACGGAGAGCCCGCTCTGTCCAGGCAACGGGCACTCTCAGAGAGCTCGGCTGCAAGAGAGCCAACCTACCGGAGAAAACAGTATCGTTGGCTGAGGAAACTCCTGAGAAAGCGTAACCTGAGGGCCTTCCAAAGATGAAAGTGGCAACAGGAAGCAGTTGACTTCACAGTTCAGTCCTTTAAGGTTTACAGAACCTCTGCTTGGCCTAGCTACTTCATCTCTTTTTTAGCTTGCTTAGGGTACCATATTGGTAACATAAGATGGTATGAGGAAAAGGCTTCATAAATCACGGTTCTGCAACACTTCAGAAAGTCTTTGCAACTATCAGATCTCCCTTTATTACGTGTGCTTTGTTTCAAGGTCTTCAGTACCTAATTCTAGATTTTATGACCTGCTTTATCATGAACCCCTTCCATATTTCATAACATCGCATATATATATATATATGTACGAGGTCAAGGTGTGGCTCAGCATTAAGCTATCATCATCTAACTGTACTTTAAGGACACAGCTCTGAGCAAACAACACTTCTCTTGCTGACCTATGTTCTCTCAAACTTACCAGGGCACAGTTTAGGCACAGTCAAGTATGGCAACAGGTGCCATTCACAGGTTTCTATGGCTGTAAAGTCAGTCAGTTCCTGGGGTTTGCTCTAGTGACTTGCAATTAGCCCCTCTCAATAGGTGCAGTGGAGGTTAAAAAAAAAGGCAGGGCTACTGCTCGACATTGCTACGTAGGCAGAGAGACGCCTAAAAGAAAATCGCTGTAGTCCTCAGCACACAAGAAATGAAGAAAGAAGGAAAGCATCCTGGATACTTTCTCCAGCGTCCTAGCTTCATCTCTGCCTCCACCAGAAAACCCGTCACCCCTGCACCCACCACCCGAACCGCTGCTGCTCTGCTCCAGGGCCTCACCGTGGATGCCTGCCGGTGCCACCGCTGGCACTCCGCCAGTGTTTCAAAGGAAATATGGTATGTCTGAGCCTGTGCTCCAGCAGACGTGAAAGCAAGCGTGTACTGCCGACGTTTCATCTCTTCCACCTGCAAAGGGAGCGTTGAAAACAAAACCGTCTGCCTAAACTCGAGCAGTCGCAGTGGGTCTGAAGTCTAGGGTGAGGTATTCCTGACTACCAGTAACATCACATTTTGCTGAAAACCCAGATGTAAAGTTATTGGAGAGAAACACAGAAGAAAATCCTTCTGAATATCTTTCTGCTTAAGTAGATCTAATAAGTAATAATTTCCAGAACGTCCATTCACAACATTGGCTACTAACATGAAAGCAGAGCTAGCGTCTCTGCTCTGCTGTTTGTTAGCCGTAGGACTACGACCTAAGGGAAGCAAGCAGAAAGGGGTTGCACAACTCTCTGCATGTGTTAATGCAGCAATTTCTTACAGAAGCCTAGATTAACCTCTTCTGCATAGTACCCATCTTTATCATCCTTTCTTCTTTACAAGCCAAGGAAGCTACCAATAAAAAGCCTTACCTTCCCTCCAACGAGAGGCAAGATATGCATCTTCCCTGTGTGGCTATCTTTCACAGAGGACACGATGAGGCACGTACCACAGAGGATCACCAAGCGCTCTGCCCACTTGTGCAGCTGTGTCTTTCCTTTGCGGACGTTATAGACTCCAGATAGCAGAATGCGATCTAACTGTTCCACTTGACATGGCTTTTCTGAAGAAAAAGGGGACATTAGCATTTATTTTCCATTTGTTCTTCATTCTCAGCTCTGAGTACGAATAGCAACGCAGTCCTAACATGCAAAATGAGTTACTGTAAAGAACAAGTAAAGACAAAACAAGCTGCAATTTAAAAAAAGTCTCAGGCACAAGGCAAGCAACTTAGAGCAGTAATATCTGACAAGCAAGCAGCGTATGCTTTTCAGTACCATGTTCCAGCAGTTGCCAGGTAGCATGTTTTTAATCTTGAGTTTGTCAAGTGTAAATCATTTTCTTGATATCTATATCAGGCTGAATTTAGCTGAAATATTCAGTTACTTGTTTATTTACAACAGTATTTTTGTTTCAGGGACATGAAGTTTGGCATAAGATGCCCTTTAAGGGTGAGAAACTAACCATCCACAGAAATAACTGCTTGGATTTCACCAAGCTGAAAGGCCAGCCCCGGACTTGTAAGGAAATCCTATTTGGGACCAAAAGTGTATCCTGCCGACTGCCAAGGCAGCGCTTTTCCAAACACCAGATACTACTAAGAAGCTGCACCAATTCTCCAGCTGCCCTATGTGCTCCGAAGCACACGTGACACCTCTGTGCCAGTGCCAAGGATACATCCAGGGCCAACACTCATTGAGTTCCACTCTGAATCGCAGCTATTTCAAAACGAGTGAGGATGGTCACAGCCTCTGGGGACAGGCAAGTTCCCATCACTGTCTGCAGCTACTGAGCTTGGACTTGAATGTTCCTGTGATCACTGTGTCACGCCTCACATAGATGGACCCTCTGATGGCCCTGGAGAGCTTCTGTCACTTGATCTGTTTTTGAAGAAGTAAAGACTTCTTAACATTTGGCCTCTGAGCTTTCCCCATCCAGTCTGGCTGACTAGTCTCCATTTTCCAAGTGACTTCCACTGAGAGGAAGGCCTCCTCCCATTCTCCCAGCCCATCTAACACATCCTCTACCCTCGTAAACTCTTGGGCACCTGTAAGTTTCTCAATGGCCACATGTCAGGAATTATGCTTCCCTCTCACTGCTGTTTAATCCGAGATTTCTATTAGTCCTCCCATGGTCTCACCCCCACCCAGGAACTGAGCGTAAGTGCTTGCCCTGTGCCAGAGAAGGAAATAAACCCAGTGTGTCCTGTGAGAAAGGCAGGGAGAGAGCAGGGAAATCCAAGGGACATCTCCAAGCAGTAAACGAAAAGGCAGGTGCTCTCAGCACACCGGTGGGTCCTGAGGAGGCCATGGAAATGGTCAGGGGGCTGGGGCATCGCTCCTACAAGGACAGCCCGAGAGAGCTGGGGCTGCTCAGCCTGGAGAAGGGAGGCTCCTGAAGAGCTTTTTGCGCCCTTTCCATTCACAAAGCGGCTTCTGAGAAAGGCACAGAGAGACGTTTTACCAGGGCCTGTAGTGATGGGACACAGGGCAACGGAAGAGGGTGGGTTTAGACTGGACATAAGGAGGAAATGTTTTACGACGAGGGCGGTGGGACACTGGCACAGGTTGCCCAGAGGAGCTGGGGATTCCTCATCCCTGGAAGTGTTCGAGGGCAGGAGGGACGGGGTTTTGTGCAACCTGATCTGATGAACGATGCCCCTGCCCGTGGCAGCGAGGTTGGGTCAGATCATCTCTGAAGGTTCCTTCCAACCCAAACTACTCTGTGGTTCCAAGTAATGTTTCTGTGGTTGACATGCATTACTTTGCCCCTTATGTTCTCAGTTCCAGGCTTGCAAAACTATCACATAAGCCCTTGTAGCACTGCCTTTATTTCATCTTCTACATATAAAACCCACTTTGTCAGCATTTGCTTTTTCTTTCTGAAAACAGGTCTCCTGAACATTCTGCAATTCCATTATTTTTTATTTCACAGCCTCTTTTTTAAGCAGGACTATTCTCCCATGCTGACCGAACTTAATTTCCTACCTTCTTGCTTCCATGAAGGTGAGTTCCTGAATCTTCAGCAGTTCCTGCTCGACATACCCAAACCGAATTGCTCATTTTTCCTCAGTAGTTCTCTACAGCCCTACTGCAGATTGAAGCCTCTCCTCCTTCCAGCTGAAGTAACCTCTGACTCCCTACTCCTTGCCCTGTAAATTCAGACTACGCATGTCCTGCTTCCATCTCCATCCTATTTCCACACTCTGCCTGCTCTGTATAGAGCTTCTGGACAGAAGGGATTTGTCTCAGGTAATGGGGTGGAGAAGTTGACTTCTTACGATTCCATTTGTTGAGACTGAATAACCAAATGATGGAAAGCAGCTCAGGCTATCCAGCTCCCCTATGCAAGAACAATTTTCTATTAAAAATATTTTGATTTTTTTTCCCCCCAGAAATGCAAAAAATAAGCAGAGGAAGCATTTAAAAGTAATGCAATATTTTCATTATCCGCTTTCCTCCCCCTTCTTTCTTCTATATTTCCTCTTCAGAGAGTTCCTTTCCTGACCGTTAGCACCGTGCACCAGTGGGCCCACAATCACGCTTCTGCTGCTCCTCGCGCACGTGATCCCCCGCCCACATCGATCCAAGAGGACACTTACAAATCCCGCATCTGCAGCAAAAGCCCCTGGATTTCTGACGGCAGCCTGCATCACTAACGAGCTGGCACCTTCACTCCTTATTTATAGGCTCCAGAGGTATCAGGCCAGGACCTTCATTTAGGAAATACAACCTTCAGGCATGCCTAGGCTGAGCTGCAATAGGTTCCCGATCCTTTCAGAAGCTCTAAGGCATTTGCTGTAACACCAGAAATTAAAGACAACAGAGCAGTCTCTGCCTTCCTGCGGAGCCGTCTTTTCTCAGGCCACAGACAGGTTCAAGAGGCCACAGAGAGGATCAAGAGAACTACAGAATCGTGGGGTTTTCTACCTTGAGAACTCATTATTTTAAGAAATGCTTACTGGTGCTTTGGGCATGTGATGTAGCCATCTATAAGCCAAAAGCGTCAATGAGCTGGGTTTCAGCCGAGGTCCACCTCGCGGTTAAAGCTACCAGAACAGTGATAGCGTGCACACACACAATTTCTTACCACTGTAAAAGCGAATCATGCAGCTGAGATCAGAATTTGCTGCCTCTTCCTGCATTCTGACAGGATCATCAAAGCCCAGCCCAGTCAAGTAGTCATACACAATCTGAAGGGGTTTTTCTGTGGGCTCCAGTCTCCTGTCAAAACATACAAGAAAGTAGTTTAAGAACGCAAAAAAAGATTAAACAAGTCCCTCTGCAGCTAAAGTGCAAGGAATACCAACACACTGGTTGTTCTGCTTCCCTGGAAGGTCTGGCTAGTATGTGTCCTTGGGGTTTGTGCTTCCTGCTTGTCAAGTAGCACTTAAGAACTGGAGCACTAGAAGAATGACAACGCAGAAGGGAAACGGAGAGAAAAGCAGCAGGCACAAGCCATACAGTCCATGGCAACCATTTCCATGCCATGGCTTAAGGAGCACCAGCAGGAAACAGTGACAAGAAACAAGACCAGAAATACTGTGCAAAAAGCAGACCCCAAATAACTTAAAAAACCCCTACATATAATGACCAAAAGGATAGACAAGAACTCTACTTAGATTTCTCTTCCAAATGCAGCTGGGAGCAAAGCACATGAGAATTCTCTAAAAGGAAAGAAAAAAGAAATTTCCCATTCTCTTTAGCTTTTATCAGGGCAAGATTTTCAAGCTTTGGCAAACTAACTCAAATGGTACATTTAAAAAGACCTTTTTAGAGCTACACCACATCACAGGAAGGATTCAGTGGCTAACTTAAAATGGCAATAAGAGAAAGTTCTCTTGAAACATCAGGTTTAGTATATTCTGAACAAAAAGGATGTTTCCTGATCCTCTCATCTCACTTCTTCCAGAGACAGTGAACTGTTGTTTCCTGCAATAAAAGAGTTTTTTGCTAAATTAGAAGTTTAACTTTGTGGGAGGGGGAAATCTTCATGTAAAAGATTAAGCACTGAAAATTTAAGATGGGAGCTAAAACAAATTGGCCCTGTGGTCCACCCATTATCGCCCACTAGAAAACCTCATGTTTAATCTAAAACTGCCTGGCTTCAGATTAGAGCCAGCAGACCTCGCCTTGTCCTCTGTTATTCAAACAGGAATTTATAAATCATGAGAATAACCACTGCAAACTTCCTTTTCAGGATGAGGCTCAACGTGCTTTTAAAATTTTCTTGCAGTAGTGTGGGTCTACTCAAAATAATTACCAGTGATTTTTCTTTACCTTACCTATACCCTGTAAGCACTGGCGCCACAAATGTTCACCGTATCCACGCACTGACTACACAAAACCCCACAGAGACTTCTCGGTTCTACTCAACGGTATATTCCTGGATCAAACCTGCTTTCTGCTATCTGGCATACTCATTCATATCCCTTCAATCCACAAGTCCTCCTGAAATGCAGTTTTTGCAAGTTGCAGCCTCCTTCCTCTTCTCTTCAGTATTTAGTTTATCTGGCTTTTATGCAAATATATCCAGCGATAATGAAAAACAGCGTTTTCCAGAGAATACTGTATGCTAAACCACCTAGATCAACCTGTTGCACTGACTTCCCAGTACTCATCACCCCCTCCTTCTACACCTTCCAGCTGTTAGCTTTCTTTTAGCCACAGATTAGTAAAAGAACAACCAAACAGTGCGAGTTTTCCTGTCTTCACTCAGACACAGACTAACCCCTCATCCAAAAAAAATGCTGACACTGAATAAGTTTCCGCTTTGTAAGGCATCGGGCTGAGAGTTTTACCAGTTTGTGCTTTTCTACCACGGAGATCAGAACACAGAATGGTTTGGGTTGGAAGGGGTCTTTAAAGATAATCCAGGGCAAGCCCCTGCAATCAGCAGGGACGTCTTTAACTAGACCAGGTTGCTCAGAACCCTGTCCAACATCACCCACTGCAACCAAGGACTAATGCCTCCGGTGACCACGCTCGAAATTTCAAAGCATCGAGATCAAGTTTGTTCACTAAGACCTGTTTTCTACGAAACTCTGTTGACTTGCGTACATCATTGATACTGCATGTCTAAATGTGAAATATTATCAGACGTACCAAACCCTTCTGCCTCTCCTCAACTGAAGATGATTATACTATAGTATTTCCACTATTACTGACAGCTTTACAAATGTCCTCTCATAATTAAGGCAGGACTGATTTCATAAAACATGCACCATTTACAGGTATCCAGTCATTGAGACTTGCTTTGCAGATGACAGGACACACCTCAAAACCAAAATGATCTGAGGTATTTCAAGGATCTCTGGATCAGAAACAGGATTACTCTCAGTTATGGTCCAAACCAACAAAGTTTCTAGCCTGAAAACCCAACTTAGGTGATACGCAGCTGATCCAGAAAACCAGTTCTTACCGCTCCGTGTTTGCTAACAAAAATTCGCCTTGCCCCTAGCACAACACACACGGAATGCCGGCACACAGGGAGCACAGCCTGGCTGTTGCAGCAGTTGCTCCTGGACACAGCCCATCACACCCACATCAGCACCACATCAGCACGAGGCACCGGACACTGGCGCTAGTCAGAGAAAGAGCTTCGTTAAGCAAAGGTGCAAAGGCTAAGGAGACAGAGAAGCCAACAAAACCTAGCAACAGTTCCACAACTCCTGCTGCCACTGTAGCTCTTCTTCAGGAGCAAAAGTCAAGTTTTCAAATCTTTGTAGTTTAAGTTTTTGTTGTGAGGGGTGTCTAGACCAAAGAAGGCAGCCATGCTATTTCTGTTCAATTCTCCCTGCAGGAAGGTACAACTGCCAAACCCGAAAGGATGCTAACATAAGAAAACATTTGAGCTAGGAGAACTCTAAAGATCCTCGAGGTGGAGAAGAAAAGAAAGTTCTGACGGAAACTGACTCCCCTGTGCACAGGCAGGGGAACACAGAACGATCAAAAGGACACAGCTGAATATTTAAAGTGACTATACAGAAAAGATTTCTGTTATTTTTCCATTTACAGTCCAGCTTTCAGTCTTCTGAGTCAGGTGCCAAATCAATCTTTGCCACAATCAGCTTCTGAAAGATGTCGAAGGGGGGAAGAACTCAGAAGTTGACTGGGAGACAAACACACCTGCAGTAAAGACAACCGGATGTTTAACAGAGTAATCTGTATTTGCGAACACATTATTAAAGTAAACAGCAAACCTTGTTCAAGGAAGGGATTATCTCAGCGGGGCATGTCTGGAGCGTTCTGTCACGCTCCTGCAGACACGCACACAGGCACTGCTCCGGCCGGCTCTCTGTCACTAACACGGGTGCTGCTGAAGGAACACCGGGATCTCCCATTTCTCTGCTGAGAACTCCTCCAGGGATCTCTCCTGCGGCAAATACCTCCCAAGAGCTACCAGGAATAGTCAAGAACTCTTTTTGAAATTTAAGACAAAGCTTGGCAAAGTACTAGACACAGGATGGGGCAACAAGAGTGGGAAGCAAACATTTACAGCTGGGTACTTGCCTCTAAAACCACTAGCAGCAGGAGCAGTTTGCTAATCCAGTGCAAAGCCTGCCGCAAATGAAAGACAGGCTACCTAGCACAAGAAGAGAGGCAGACACTGGAAACAATTCAAATATGGAAGCTGTTTCAAAAGCTAAGAAAAGTCAGAATGTTCCTCTGGGAACACATCCACAAGCTTTACCTACCCTCTTTAATGATCTGCAGTAAAGGGTCTGCTCTTCTTTCTAAACACTGAAAATTCTGCTCACTGTTCAGTCCAAAGCAAGCCAATTTCTTTACAAATTTTTCAAGAAATGGATGTAGATTTTCAGCTACCTCAATGGCCACGTTCAGGTGTCCATCCATCCTTGCACAGCGTTTCTCACTGAACTACCCCTGGTTCCGATAACCCAAGCTGGGCAAGGCAAACAGCTCTAAACAGTTTCAACTACATCCCATTCTCTGCATCTCTCACTGCCAGCACTCCCTCCCCCTACTTGAACCAACAGTCATCACATTTTTAAAATCTGGACACGTGCAACTTATGACTCTCATTTCACCACCAAAAAATCAGCTACTAGTCCTGTTCAGTGCGTGCTGTCTCTGCTGCTTACCCTTCAAGTACGACGACCACAGCAGTTTTTCTCCCCTGAGGAGCGGCAACTTCATATCTGAATCTTAAGTCCAGAACAATCAGTGCAAAGTCCATAATATGTCCAGAGCATACAGCTCATGCACATTAAACCCTGAGCTATCTACTTTCAGCCTAAATAGATTGCAAGCATAAAATACAGAATCTGCTGCTTCAGCTGGCTTTATATAATCCTTACTACACTATCTTTCCGTCTGCCTTTAATTATTTGCCTGGCAACTCTACTCAGCAAAAAAAATTACTAACACATAAATATTAGATGACATAACTGTGAAAGTACCTGACATGTTTCACTGACTCAGAGTAACTGTTTAGTCTCTTAAATAAGAGCTTAAGTTTTCTAGACACCACAACGTCCATAACGCAGAATGTAACAAAGGAGTATATGAACAGAGGCCTCCACCTGCAAGATGAGGCCATATTTCTGGTTGAAGTACCAGTCAAACCCTCCCAGTTAAACCACCTATGGCTTAACTAAGGGCACCCAGCTCCAGAGCCCCCAGCACACGAAGGACACGGACCTGCTGGGGCAAGTCCAGAGGAGGCCACAGACACCCAGAGGGCTGGAGCACCTCTCCTACAGGGACAGGCTGAGAGCGCTGGGGCTGTCCAGCCCGGACAAGAGAAGGCTCCTCAAGGGGAGACCTTCTAGTGGCCTCCCCGTACCTGAAGGGGCTACCGGGAAGATGGGAGGGACTGCTTACAAGGGCGTGCAGAGACAGGACGAGGGGCAATGGTTTTAAACCAGAGCGGGGTAGATTTAGGTGAGACACTCGGGAGAAGCTCTTTACTCTGAGGGCGGTGAGACCCTGGCACAGGCTGCCTGGAGAGGAGGTGGAGGCCCCTTCCCTGGAGGGGATGCTCTGGAGGCCCCATCCCTGGAAGACAAGGCTCTGAGTGACCTGATCCAGCTCAAGATGTCCCTGCCCACTGCAGGGTGCTGCATTAGGTGACTTTTAAAGGTCCCTTCCAGCCCA
>NW_009702031.1:0-557 GCF_000703405.1 Apaloderma vittatum
AGCTGTAACAGAGTTGTCCTTCCCTTTCCACATTCTCTGCCCCTTCCCTCCCTTTTGATTTCCTCTGGAACATACTCGATTTCACCAGTAAGCAGTTAAAAAGTTTGTGTTTCATAGAGAACATGTAGGAAACCTTGCTGATACACATAAAATCATTTAAGACAGTTAAAATGACATGCAAACAGTTTCAAAAGAAACTGCAGTGTGCTCTCCTGCAACAAAGGCTGGTTGGACCTCACACCTCATACCCACTTTGTCCTCTGTTCTCTCCTTTCCTATTGCCAATTAGAGGGAGGCATCTTCTAAGTTTTATTTCACTTGTGTGTTAACAAGCTTCCCAAAGCACCAGCAGAATGGATTTAACGATCACAAACACAACAATGTCAAAGCAGCAGAAAGAGATAAACATCATACATTAAGACACACAGCAAATGATAATAAAGTTCCACCAAAACATAAAATGGAGAAGAGAGAAGAGTTCTATGGCTTGGCAGATAACAAAACAGAGTTTTACCACAGATGAAATTGATCTAGTTGAGAGGCTTCCCTGCCCATGA
>NW_009702032.1:0-515 GCF_000703405.1 Apaloderma vittatum
TCCATTGACCCAGACTCCAGCACCTCAATGTCGTTGTTGGGAGGCATCCGAAACTGAACACATGACTTGAAATGAGGCCTCACCAGCACCAAGTTCAGGGTCATGATCACTTCCCTACTCCTGCTGACAACACTATTCCTGATCCAGAATTTTTGTCCACCTGGGCACACTGTTTGGCTCATTTTCAGCTGTGCATCTGCACCCCAGATACTTTTTCTGCTGGGTGAGTGTCTAGCAGCTCCTCCCCAAGCCTGTAGTGCTGCCAGGGTTTTTTTGTGAGACAAGCACAGGAGTCAGCACGTGGCCCTCATACAGTTGACCTCAGCCCATCGATCCAGCCTGTCCAAGCCCCTCTGTAGAGCCTCCTTACCCGCAAGCACATCAACTCACCAAGAGTCGTGTCATCTACACACTTACTGATGGTGCACTCGATTCCCTCGTCCAGTTCATGGAACGAGATATTAAACAGGACCCAGTGCTGAGCCCTGGGGAACACCACTCCTAACTGGCCACCA
>NW_009702032.1:568-1129 GCF_000703405.1 Apaloderma vittatum
TCCCCCCAAAAATTTTTACCCTGGCCAAAGCCGTGAGCAGCCAGTTTCTGCAGGAGAATGCCGTGGGAGATGGTGCCAAATGTTTGTCTAACGTCCAGAGAGACAACATCCACAGCCTTTCCCTCATCCACCGGGTAGGTCACCTTGACAAAGAAGGAGATCAGGTCAGTCGTGTACGATGTGACTTTCATAAACCCATGCTGCCTAGACCAGATCATCGGGTTGTCCTGTCCGTGTCACATGAAGGCGCTTAAAATCATCACCTCCATAACATTCCTCAGCACCATGGTCACACTCACACGTCCGTAGTTCACTGGATCTTCTCTCTGGACCTTCTTGTAGATGGGTGTCACGTGCTGAGGTGCTCTCATCTGGAAAATTGAAAAATCTGAGAGGCTCTGGAGGACATCTGCCAGGATGGAGTTTGGAAATAGTTTGGAGAAGCACAGGGTCCCAATCTTTTTTAGCCTTCATAAATGGAGGCTCAGGGATGGACAGTTGCAGAGTTTTAGAGACTATGGAGCTTTTCATGGTAGTGGGAAGAGAAGAAAACTTCCACAA
>NW_009702033.1:0-22101 GCF_000703405.1 Apaloderma vittatum
TAAAATAAAATAAAATAAAATAAAAAAAATAGAAGTCTTCCTTGTCTTTTTTTTTGACAGCTGCTGAGGATACACTCCCCTCACCCAGGCCATTGATGAGTATGTTAAAGGTTGGACCCAGTACTGACCCCTGGGGAACACCACTGGTTACAGGCCTCCAGCTTGATCCTGCTCCATTGATCCCTTTGAGCTCTGTCACTCAACCAGCTCTCAACCCACCTCACTAAAAGTTACTCACTGAGTTACTGAAATCAATAAGCAAAGAATGACAGCAGATATTATAGGACATAAGGATCTGAAAAAAATAATTAATAAGAAAGTCAGCAAGACATTTTTTCCTTACTAGGCTCCCCAAAATAATATTTTCACTAATAATACAGAATTTCCATTTACCTGTGATTAATTGGATATCCTGTTATCCAAAATTTCAGACTCCATACAATCTGAAGCCTCCAGATCTAGGTGGTCAAATGGTTACTTAATAAACAATTATAATTACTGACTTATGAGTGCTATAGCTATTTATTCGCCCCCTCCCCCAGTAATTACGATTCATAACAGTGTTGAAGAATCGGAATTACAACAGAGTGAATAACTTTCTGTAGCATCCACCAGTTTGCTATTTGGATGGCAAGGAGAGGATGTTGGCAGAGGATAGTTTGTGCTTTCTTTAAACAGCTGTAACCACACAACTCTATCAACATTCTCTGTTTCTCCCATGCTACCAAGAAGCATGAATGGAGGGGCCATCCATGACAGCCAGGTGCTGTTGATTTCATCTGCATTCCCACGAATGACTGTGTGGCAATTTCTTCCACAGATGGCTGAAATTCACTGTCTTTGTGGAACAGTTATTCCAGAGCCAGTCTTCCTTACAACTAGCTTCTGTGTTTGGCAAACATCAGAAAATTTTTTCATGCGTCACAGATTTACTTTGCTGTCACACCTCTAAAGCAGATGGAAGATGTACTGCAGGAGTCATCCACATGGTTTGGTGAGACAGTTGAAGACTTTGAGAAAATGTGTTTCGTAGATGATGCCAACTACATAGCTCAAAGGTTGCTTATTCCACCATTCTGTGTAATTTTGTCATCTGGAACTGTGAGTGTATTTAAATGTGGGACACCAACAAAGCCAATAAACAGATGCCCAGCGTGTTTATTTTCAAGACTACATACAACCACTTGCTATCTTTACAACAGATGGGAACAGAGAACCAAGGGATGTTTGCAGTTGTTCCACATTTGCTCCTCTACAGAGTAAGAGGCAGGAGACTGCATCTCGCTCATGACCCTGATCCAGAATAAGCCATTTTTTTCAGAACAACACTGGTGCACTGAACTTTAAAATTTTCAGTCAACTTAGCACTGGAGTTTTGAAGTGTGAAAAAGAGAGGAAGAGAATTACATGTAAGTTCCTACCATAGAGAAGCAGGACCGCATCTCTACCCAGCTCATTTCCAGCTTTGTGAAGTGATGCCTAGCTCAGAACAGGTCTCCCTCAGTACGCCTGCTTTCAGCTTCCTCATTTTGTTTCACATATCTGCTTTATTTTAAAGTCAAAAGCCAAAGACAAGACTTGGTTGAGTAATCAGAACTCCCACATGCCACTTTTCAGAGAAGTGAGTAAGCCTGTCTCATCTCCCAGCTTGCCCCAACAGGAACACCTGGCACCAGCCTGCTGCGATCAGAGACCCTTCCTGGAGGGCTCGGGAACAAGCTAGTAGAAAAATTCCTAGGCCAAGAGATCCGAGACATTTCTGATTGCTGAAAGAAGATATTAAGGGATAAGGAAACACTGAAAAAATTACAGTATTTGGAAGCATCAGGTAAGGATAAAAAAAAATACTCATATTAAAGCATTTTGGTGGTAAAAAAACCCCAAACATTACTAACTGATGTGTGTCTCACGTCCCCCTAGGTATGCTGGAATAACACCAATTCATCCCATAAAACATACATTTTAAAGTGTTTGCAGCATGAAACTGAGTGCATCACTGCACCTGGAAAGAAATCATTAGGTTTTTATTTTGTAATCATATACCGAGTAATGATAAAATAAAAGAAATATTGAATTATTTCATGCACTCTCTGCAGTGTACTGTCATGATGAACTCTCTGCAGAAGGTGAAGTGGCTTCCCTAGAAAAAAATAGTTTGGGCCTTTCAAAATTGCATCACAAGAATTGCATAGGGATGTCTGAATTAAGATTCTGCAAGCAAACTTAGTTCTGGAATTGACTAACTTTTAAGTGATTTGTTTTGCAATTATGCAAATGTAAAGTCACATTTACAGAAAAAATTTGAAAATACTTTCAGCTAAAAATATTCTTGCCTCAGCTTTGAATGTTTACAGTGTATTTACTGAAAACATTCATTTTGTAAAGAAATAGTAAGCTGTGAGTCCAGCTGTTTAGTCTGTATGTTATTATACTACAAAGTGATTAGGTTATGAATGGAAAAAAAACTTGACTCACTGTTAATGAAAGCAAATTTGAAATTAATAATGATAGTGTATTTTTTGCAATTGTGGAAATGTTAAGTTGTGGTTCTAATAGTAAGGTTGGTTTTCAGTTTTATACCTAAATAACATTGTGTTCTCCATATTAAGAATAATTTTCCTCCATATTAGAAGAGTGATTCTTAAGTGCAGATGGACTATTCAAAAGTTTAAAAGTGACGTGGGTAATTTAAAGGTAAATTGGTGCTGTAAGATACATCCTACTTCCTTGTTTTCGGTACTGTAAATTGAAATAATACAAACTTTAAACTTCACACATTCTCTCATGTGTCCTTACTGACAGAGCAACAAGGGCTGGGTTTTTTTCCTGCTTGCAGTCATGAATTATGGAGTTTCTCTAGAATTTTAAAACTGCAGGAGGGCAATCATCTATGATTGTGTGAAGCTACATCCTTTAACTTTGCAAAAGTAACTATTTCAAGACATATATTTGCAGACTGTAATAATAGGGCATACTGTGCTTTTCAGATAATTTCATATTAATTTGTTCTAGTATTCTGGCTGTATTCTTGTCTGAGAGTAAACAGAATTCGTCTTACAATGAATTCACTTAATGAAAACAGAATTAAGAAGGGTGCACTAGCAAAGATACCATACTGGATAGAATGGGAGCGTATACTTACGAAACTTGACCAAAACATGCTGGAATATAGAAGACCTATAAGGTGATCTGTTAACTCACGGACATACACTTGAGACATCTCCCTTCAGTCACTAGCTACAGACTGTCCCAGTACAACACATCTGAAGAGACTGTTTTGATAGACTTCAGTGAGGTAGAACTACCATTTTCTGCTTGAGGTCTTTTAAAACTCATCTCCTGCCTATTCTGTTCTGGATAGGGAATCTATCTGCAGATTTCATTAGAGGGAGAATATCGTCAATCCCCCCAAATCTAATTTAGCTAAAAATTTTAAGAAGAAAATTCTCTCTCATATTTATAAGCTCTTTGCAAACAGATGGAGCAGTTTGTTCCAGACAAAAGAACTGAAAGGCATTTAAGGCTGTGGGCTTCTGACAGTTTTATTACGGGTGCCCAGTGCCATGGTAGTTGTGTATTTTGCTGAGTCATACACTACGTTTCACAATTCCAAGATTTACAAGACATAGCGCTTAATTATGGATAGTTTCACGGAATATATTCTTAAGTGTCTCAGAAAATACTAAGTTTAGATTTTCACTTAAAAGAATGATAACTTCACATTCTCACAAAAATCAGAGTTTTTAAGTTCTCTTTGCTCCTCTGTGAATAAAAGCGATGTTAAAGACACATTTATTAGTTTAAATTGGTCTGCAGACTACAGGTAGTTACTTAACAATGCTAGGATTACTGCAATCCAAGTGATGAGGAAGAAGATTATTTTCCAAATGCTCCAATTAATTCGGCAAATACTTTTTTGCAGTTAAGACTCAGTTAAGGTTGAGTACGGCAGTAATGAAAATTCTCTGATTAATTTCTTACATGTGATAAGTGGCATGTGATTTTCTGACATGATTTCTGGATGTTTATTTTCAGAGAAGACAGACTTAAAACTGAGCTTGCTGAAAAACCTCTGACAACATTTTAGCAAATAAACAATAATAATATCCATGCACTAAGACTGAACTCAGTCTAGATCTAAATTTAAGCCTTGTAACAGGACCAAAAGTTTGTATTTTAAAACTCTGAAAGTCTTGCATCAGCAATTTCCATGAGGCTTAGATAATTACATATATTTCAATAAAGCTCATGAAATGCGCTTTGACAGTAGTGGCTCTTAGGATTACAACTTTTTGACTGTAGTATTTCATCTACCATTGAACTACTCTGATGGTCTGCAAAACTGTCAAAAACCCAAGGCTACTGCAACATAAAGCAGCATCTCTATTAAATCTCCATGCTTTGGAGCACTCTGGTTTTACCAGTTCTAACTGTTATACCAGCTCCTTGTTAGCAGCTTAAGAACATATATCAATATCTCCCCTTAAGAATATATATGTAATATATCTCCCCTTCATTCCTCTACATGATTTTTTAGCCTAGCAGTTATTACAGTAAGCCTTCATCATAGCTATATGAAGTCAGCTGTATGAATTTAACTCAGATACGATCTATTCCCTGTTCCAAGAACACAACATGCTTCACAGAATTCTAGATATATGAATAACTTTTCCCCTGGGATGTTTTCTATTCTCTGAAAACTCCCTTGGTTACTTTTAGGGAAGACCACGTTTCCAAAATCCTCACCAAAATAAGAACTCAGGCTTCCAGTAAACGATTAAAGGTGAGTGTTGGGTAGCAACAGAAACAGCACACTTCAAAAAAATTCAGCTGTAGAGAGGCTGGTGATAGGTGCATGAGTGTAGAGCTGGAGGCCCTGGAGAAAGCAAATTGATTGGAGGGTGCAGTTAAGGGCATTGGTAGAAAGCTGGAATAGTATTGGGAAGATGGATTCAGAAAAAAGCAATGGTGAGAGGGAGAGGAAGGCTGAGAGAGGGGCCTTCCTTCCTTGTCTCTGGAGCAGGTTGACAAAAATGCAATCTGAAGAACACTGAAGGTAAAGCTGTGGGGTGGGCATTTGGGCTGGTAAAACTGGGGACATTCAGTACAAGACTGGGCTTGGATACTTGAGATTTGAATAATCGGAGTCAAAGGGACTGGCAGGTCCCTGGAGCACCATCTCCCCAGTGATCAATTGGCTGCACCCTAGAAATACGCACTGACCCGACTCCTCTTCCCCACAAAAGTGCAGCCAGGGACTGCATACACAGGGGTAACACTGGCATCCTTCTGGCAACAGCCTTCTTTTTGTTGGTCCAAGCATGGTTCCTCTGGATCAACTGTGGTAATGCCTGGCTCTCAGAATTAATTACACCAATTGGCTCAAGTTTAAGATTTCTGGCTGGAAATCTTAACCAGAGAAGTATTTCCTAGGGCTTTTGTCAGTAGTGTATATTTTTACTGGCTTTCGTTTACAGGCTTCACACAAAAATACTGCATTGTATTACAAGTTTGCAAATCAGTTCCAGAATAGAGCTGGTATAGCTGGATTAATTTTTTCGAGGGGGGAGAAGAATGTGCCTATGCTGTGGTTTGCCAGTTAGATCCGGCCCACGGCCCATCCCTTGCAGACTTCTTTACCACAGGCCCTTCAGTTATATAACTGATAACATATGCTGCCAAGGGAACACTGCCGGAGGGTTAGGTGAAACAGACTACTACCGCCTGACTACGGTATCTTCTGTGTTGGTTCCATAATGGAAGAGATGTCCAGGCACACCGAACTTCCCTGTGAAGCCACGTTACTTGCTGTTGGTCAGAGGTTGTGAGTTGCTTGTTACTGAAAGATTAAGCAGGTAACTAAGGCCGAGTGCAGCTGCCTCACAATATAATTCATATATGTTACTGTAGACCATTACATGGCTACAGTTTTCCTTAAAGGTACAAAAAAAGTAGTACTGTAATGAACCAAGCTTGGACTAGGTAATTTGGGGTTACAGTTAGATCTCAGGTATCAACTAAACATAGAACTATAATTAATTAGTTTTTTCATAAAATCCAGACGGCACTAGCACTTCTGTATCTCAAATGACTGTTGCTCAGTTTACTTCCTGTGAATAAGATTTATGAAGTCATATTATACAATGGAAGAAAACAAATTTGAAATACAGTCTTGATAATCCACAAGAAATGTTTGCAAATCTTCCATTTTTATCAGTTAATGTAAATAATGAAGTTTTGACATAAACTGAAAAGTTACACACTTGACCAGGACTTGCCACTTTTCTGTAAAATATCCCCCTTCAATTTTTTCTACAATATCATACAGGATATGAACAAATAACAAAGATATTTAAAAAAAATATTCTGCTATATTTTAAGTGGAAATTATATTGATGATATAAATTAAAAGTCTAATGCTTAACTTCAGAGTGCAAAGCAAAGTACAGAGCTTCCACAATAGGCTTATGAAGATGCTACACATAATTAAAAAAAACAGAATTATTTTCTTTTTATGTTAGATGTAGAAATAGTTATTTTCAATAGGGCAATGGCAATTCTTACTTCTTTACACAAATTAACAATCATAGAACCATAGAATGGCCTAGGCTGGAAGGGACCTCAGAGATCATGTAATCCAACCTCCCTGTCATGCGCAGGGACGCCTCTCAACTAGATCAGGCAATACGTGGGGACTGAACAGGGACTGAACCCGCGACCTTGGTGTTATCAGCACCACGCTCTAACCCACTGAGCTAACCAGCCCCCTTACAATCACCCTTAAATATCAGTATGTATTGTGAAGCAATTTTTCACTCATTAGTTTTAAAAATAAATAAATAAGAAGGTAGTTACCAGTAAATTGCTAGGGCTATGGGACTAGACATTCTTTTAGTACTGGCTGTATCCAGGATAAGATCTTTTACTGACCCAACACAGTATGAGAGTGTAAGGATGGGTGGACCAGAAAGTGTTTCCCATTACTCAGTCATTCTCAACTTACACCTTAAGAAAAATAGTGGCACTACAGAAGAAAATGGAAAGAATAAGAAACAAATTCCATGAACCTCCTTCCTGCTCCTAGCTGTCTCTCACACAATTGTATTAGCTACAACATCTGGAGTGTTTCACAAATAAAAAACTTCAGCATAACATTTTAAGAACAAAGCCTTAATTTCAGGTGCAGCCATTCTAACTTGTTGGAAGAATGAGGAGACAGAAGTGACACCACCACATGTCTGTCCAACATAGCTGAATTAAATAAACCTTGATCGGTGCAAGTGGATGACTCATACCAGATGATGCCCATTTTAATAGTCTTTACTACTCTCTGAGAAAAGCCAGAGATTGTGTTCATTTATTTCTGTAAAGGTAAGTATGAGAGGACCTTATTTCAGCCATAGTACACAAAAAAGAGCTAGGATTTATTAATGTGCTGTTCAAATGAAATTTGTTCATGGAGAAACTTACAATAAAATGTCTAATCAGGAAAAAAAGCTGAATCAGGATGATCTTCTATCTTGCTCATCTTCCTAAATAATGGTGAGATAATTTCCTACTAAGAAAAGCTCTTGTCACGGAACACAGCACCAAGCCTAACACTGGAGAACGAGACATCTCCTTAAAGTACATCACTACAAGAGTACTTCACTACATTTTTTACACTTTAAGTGGGAACCCTGCAGCTAAACAGTATGGGCTGTCGAGGTGACAAGATGCATTTGCTGATGACAGAACATCACACAGGGACAAGCCAAGCCAATCAAGCTCCAAAAAGAAGGAAGGTAAGTGTCAAAGGTATCCAACCTAGGCAGTCAGTGCTCTAGGTTGCTCTGCTGTCCACATTTCAAAGGATGGTGAGGGCACGCTGCTTTTTTCGGAACTTTATATTTCTGCAGAAACTACCAGCATTTTCTAGTGTGTACTTGAGTCCTTTGCAAGTCCTGTTCTTCATAGCAGTGAAAGGCTCACAGAAACCAGAAGCTGTCTGAATGACACTGAAGACACAAGGACAGCTGCTCTGAAGATCAAAACAGGGAAAACACAGAGTGACTGTGAACATATAAATGATGTCAACATAGCAGCTGATAAACTAATGGCAACCAGTCAAGAGCATGCACTTCTCAGTCCTTAACGCTAAGAGCAGTAATACATTTTTTTATTGTGCTTTTTCAGACTGATTAACAATCTAGGTAGTACTGGAACGGTAGAATAGAAATGCGTTAACAGGATTAAGATGAAAACTGTAGACTTCCAGCCATACAAGGAATTACCTTGCAGTCACCAGAATTCTTACTTCACAAAAACTTTTAGGGTCAGGCAAGGTTAGTATCTGACTGATGCTTCAGAACTGGACACGCTCTGTGAAGGCTCTTCTTTACATTTCAAGGAAAGAAGCATCAAATCTGTGTGCATGGAAAATGAATTAGAGATGGTTTATTTGAAGAGAATACAGATTTCTTTTAACTATAAGATACACCATAGCCTCCATTGCTTATTAAGTTGACTGTTAGCCCCACCATCAAACTTTCTGTGTAAGAGTTAATTGAAACCACGGGTGGGAAGATTTAAACTGTTGAAAATTTGAATTGTAAATCTGTAAATATGATTGAAACAGCATTAATTAACTGAGTCCTTGCCTACATTAAATAAGCTTAAAACTTAATGGGCAGCAACTGTGTCTACAGTAAGAACTTAGCAGATATTACATGGAGAGATTCTGGTTCTATATTAATACTTTCATATAAACCTGTTTAACTGGGAAAAAATACTCAATACTACAAAAGCAGAGAAGATTCGGAGCAACAGATACAGCTCCAGCCACACGATGTCAGGTTAGATATCCTCCTTAATTATCACACTGCATATTAAAATTTAGTACTTAAGAGTTTGTTTATAGGGGTAGACCTGAGAAAAAAAGTAACGCTGTAAAGAAAAAACACAGCAGAAAACTACAAGAGCACACATATCCTTTTAGTTTAAATTTAATTTGTCAGATAGAAGTTATCTATGTACAATCAGTGTGCACTGTAACAATTCTGTTGATAAAGTCATTTAAATCTTCTAAAATATTAACTGGCTGCATAGCACGTTTGACATTATTGCCCATGTTAAAGAGGGAACACAAATGGATTTACAATAAATTTTGGCTGATTTGGATTGTAAAGTGTTCAGGTATGTAACACTCCTTTAAAACCAATGCACCTGAAAAGCTTTCCAGAGCATGGTTTAGCTGGGTATTTCTTACCACTCCATTACAAACAATCACAACATTGACAGTTTAATGGCAGGGGGCGGGGAAGGAGGAGAAACACACACACAAAAAAATCCCCAACTACAAACAAAAAAAAAAACCCAAAGCCCACCCCAAAATATACATCTAAAGTATCCAATAAAAAAGAAGCACTAAATGGAATAAAAAGTCCCCTTTCCACATTTTTACATTCGGAAAACTGATTCCATCAAGATATCTTATTAAAACATGTAAGTACACTGGTAGTGTAAGTACACTGATAGTTTCAGACTTGTGACAAAAGGCCTGAGTTGGTGGGGAAAGGAACAGTCAGAATAAGCCTGAGAGGGGGAAAAAGCTCATTTAATTAATTTACAATAATTTACAGCCATTTTTTGTGTTCTGTTTTTTTAATTATTATTATTTTGTTTGTTTTGTAAAAAGGCATTATAACTGATCACAAACAGGAAAAATCCTGGCTATTTTACAGTTATAGGTACAGATTTTAAATATTCAAGCTTGTGATGAAAAGCGGCAAGGTGGTCGCAGTGTACAATGTAAACAAATAGCTTTGGAAAGTGAACAAAGTCCTTCAGAGTTCTTTACTAAAAAACAAAAGAAAATTATCTCCCCATTCGTTCCTGAAATATGAGCACAGGTCAGTGTTTAAAGTTCATTTACAAACATAACTTAAAATGTGTTCAGCCTGAAATCATTTTGACTTGAAGAGTTTTATAGTAAGATCCAGTCTGAAAGGGGCAGTGTTGAGGTCCCTGTAAAAGTAAACATCTTCCATTTCTAAAAAAGAGTGCCACAGCAATTGCAGCACAGTGCAGCATAAACTTTAAATACAAAAATATTTTTCTTCTGTTGGGATAATAGACCTTGCATCCTGGAAAGAAGTAACAATACTGCTACTCATAGAATATCCAGTCTGTATCTTTCAAGTCATGTAAGGCAATTACTGTGTTAGTTTACTGTATATGGCTAAACGAAGGTCCAGAAAATGTCAGTCTTTGTTATGTTTTCCGGCTACTCCATGTATGTTCAGGTGTACTTTTGTGATCAGATGAATGTTCAAATGGAGATCTGTGTCCTAGGGGAGATCTTGAACCATAAGGAGACCTCTGATCTAATGGTGACCGTGGGCCACTACCTGAAGCTCTGTGGTCCATTTGCCAGTCTGAGTGGTACCTGTAATCTCTAGAAGATTTATGATGGCTGTACTCTGAAGTGGAACGGTGATCTGAATGTATCCTGTGGTCTGAATGGGAGCGGTGATCGGAATGAGACCGGCTGTCTTTTAAACTTCCTTCCAGGTTTGATCTGTGGTCTCTGCTCCTGTAGTCATCTAACTTCCTATGTTTACTATCACTGTAGTATCTAAAAAACCAGAAATTATTTGTATTAGTGTTACTGAACACACACCAAGAGCCACAATTATATCAAATCAACAGATCTGCATTAGAAAGGTATGAATGCTACAATTTTGCATTACTCAAAAAAGATGTTTTGGTGCTTGCTACAAACACACTACAAAACCAGGAAAAGAACGCTAAACGTATTTTTAAATTGCTGAAGGAACTCACCTGCTGTCTTGTTTGTAGTGATCCCAGTCTCTGTGATCTTTTCCATTGCTGAAAGCTGAATAGGGCCTTTTCCTAGAGTCACTTTTCTTGTAAGCATCTCCCTGATGCCTGTCTTTATGATGATCGTGGTATTGTGACAGATGTCTATCAGAAGAGTAACCATCCCTGCTACTGTCATCATGGTTTGTATTCTCTTTCAGTCTTTCCACATCTGTTTAATAAAGCAGAAGTTAAAAGTAAGTCTTGTGAGGTCTCTTCCTCACCTAATTCAAACAGCACTTCTACCTGTCAGATGTAAAGCAGTGTGAAAGTGACTTTATAATCTGACAGAAACAAGACCTAGATAGTTGAAAGACAAATGCACTAAACACAAGTGAACTGAAAGCAAGCTCAGAAGTAAGACGGAAGCAAGCTATAATATAGATGTAGGATATAGATGTAGGACTTGGAAACTGAACACTTCAACCTCTCCATTCAGTCTATAAAGCTAAGTGTGGTCCAAATGAGCAGTGAGTGGAGATGCTTTCAGTACAGTAATTTTTGACAGAAAAGCAGCAACTTCCTCCCTAAGAAGGGATGGCCTTAGCACAAATAGTTTTAAAAGTATGCCTTGTTAATGAAAGACTTTCAGTTGTATTTCTAAAGTACATTATGTTGAAATGAAAATATACTTGAAATGTTACATAATACAAGGCAAAAGCCAGTATTAACCAGGCAGGTATGTGAGCATACAAAAAGCAGTGTTATTTTCAACAACAAAAGACAGCCCATGTAACTTCACACTCTGACTTCAAGGATCAGTTTGCTTTCTTACACTGTAGTGATATTACAACAGCTACAAATAGGTCCAGAATTTCCAAGCAATTTGAAGGGTTTGTGTAGTCCTCTCTCCTTCCCCAAAATTAAACCCAAGTTTCAAAAATGTTTTTAAAGGATGGTCCAGTAACTTGCTACTAAAAGCAGTAAAGCACCAGCTTCTGTCTGCAGGTCACTGGAGTGAAGTTTTGTTAATCAGCCTATCTCTATGATACTTAGTAGTGTGGGAGACAGATCTAGGAGACGTGAAATAAAATAAACATGAAAACTCAGACCTAACAGAAGAATATAATATAATTCTTACCTGGGTTTCTAATTACATGCGTATTCACACTGCTGCTAATATTCTGATCATTGTGTTGCTAAAATAGACAATTACAAAAACTCATTGTTAAATCCAAAGATCATCTGAATTTATTAGAAAAGTATTCTAACAAAGGAGATTACTTTACCACAAACACAAATGCCACTTCAAGTGTATTTCTGTGTTCCTTTAAATCAAATAAAAGATTTATAATACTCAAAATACATATTTGTTTATCTAGAAAGGGTCTGAAAATATTACCTGAGACTCTTGGCGTTTTTTGATTGCATGTTTATACAGTTTGTGCAGCTTTCTGGCATCAAATTCTGTAAACTTAGACACAAAAATCCACAAATTTCTGAGGAAGAAGAAAAGAGAAGTTAAAATTCGTTTATACATTTGATTTTCTTGTATTATGCATATTATTTGCATAATTTGGATGTTATTTGAACAGTAAACCAGAAACACTATGAAATTTATCCAGTATTGCTTAGCTGCACAAAAAACATTACCTAGCTGTATTTCAAGCACTTGAAAGATTAGGTCCTTCAACAATTTGTGACTTTTTAATATTTATCCTAAGTTCTTCAGCATGCAAAGTGCATGGAAAATAACACTAATAGCAATTGTGTTAACAGATTGATCTGTGAAACTGCTTAAAAATGTCGCTACGTACGTCTTACAAAACTCTGTTTGAATTCTGAGTATTTACCACTCAGCAAATAAAAATTTAAGTAAAGTAAGTAAAAATTCTTCCAATCCTGAAACCTCTTACAGTCCAAGACAGACATTTGACTTACAAGCCTTATTTCATAAAAATATGAGCAAGATAATTTTTCTACGGAACTGCAAAGGCTCATGAAAGCCTTTGAAGCCAAATGAGAATTGCGAAAGAGGATAGAAGAGGAATAGAAATAAAGTTTTGCTTAATCTGCGCACAAAGGAATGAAAGAAGAAGTCAAGTCTCTTACTATCAAGATGCCAAAACGCTGAAGAAAATATTTGCTCCTATGATTGCAGGTAATAAGTCTATAACTCTTTTAGTCAAATTTACAGGTAGAACACTTAAAAGAATACCAGAGTTCAGAAACATCTGAAGTATGCAGGCTCAGGAAGCAACACTCCTTCACTGTGATTATTATGGTGTAGAGGTTTGCAAAAACAGATACGTAGTCAATGGTGTGCTTAATGACACCTGTATAACTTCATATAAGCTAATTTGCTTAACTACACTTATTACAGGTATGTGAAATACATATTTTATTAATCCACACATAATACCGTAGCATTATTATGAATAATAGCTCTATTACAAGTTTCCACTTAAAACTAAACATGACATGGATCTTGGTTTTGTATGTCAGAACACCTTAATATTTTGAAGTAAAACAAGTAAAAACAGCAGAAGCATTCTACACTAACAGAAATCGTCAAGAAAATGAAACACTTAACAGCTTTTGTATAGGGAAGCACAGTATGTATTTTAAACCATGAAAGATTAAAGTACACATCTGATAAAAGTAACTCAAATTGCAGTAAGAAAATAAGAATGAAATACAAGAAGTCTATAATCCAACATTTTATCTTAATTTTGCACTGTCTAAGTAACAATATTTAGCGTTGGTGTCTGGTTGTATGAAGTGAGATGACTTGACCTAACGGACAAAATGCATTGCTATGCAGTATGAAAAAGTTAATTATTAGAAGTCAGAACCATCTATAATCATCTTTTTACAGATTCCTATTCTAAAACAGCCAAAGGATACAAGAAAGGGTGTATAAGAAGTTAGATAAATAACTTTAAAAACTATTCTGCTTTATAGAAGGAATTATAGACTTTCTTTTTTACAAAAAACCCACAGAGAATAACTTACTTTCTCCACTGTTTAATTTGTTCAGGATTTGTGTACTCCTTTAGACATTCAGTAATGTGATCCCCAATTTTGATTAGGCACTGTCTAGTATGTTCCAGCTGCTCTCTTTCAGAAAGGCCCTTCTCTGGTCGATCCAGTTGTTTCAGTGCTGCTTTGACAGGCCTCATTCTTTCTTTACACTGTAAAATGGCAAAAAAGAATGTATTAATCCAAATTAAAGAAAAAAGAATTCCAAAACACCACTCATCCTTTACTGTGACGTATATATACAGGCAAAGACAAGGCAAATAAGACATGTGACTTGCTCAAAGCACTTAAAAATATTTTACAGCTTTGCTTCAGAAAAAATATTTTAAACCCAGTTGGAAATGTACACCTCTGTGAAAGTATTAGATTTTATAAAATAAGATATCAAGTATTTAAGAAAGCGTTAACTTAATATAAAAGATTTTCTGACAAAAAGGACTGATTACAACTGGGTTTTACAATCGTAACTTTCAGCACAAGCATAGAGAAGGAGACTTAAACCTTTTAGCACCTTGAAAAAAAATTTAAATTCCATGTAAAAATTAAGTATGAGAGTGTTAAGTACATTTCAAACAGATTCTTTCTGCGACAATTAAACCTGGCATTTAGCAGAGGATCAACATTGCTTATCTGAGCATTTCTAAAACTTCAGTTCTATGCAGATACTATCAGAACTTGTGCTGTCTAGAGCAAAGCTAGTTTGGGTATGCCTAGATTAGTAGCAACAGCCATGACAACACATACATGTCATATGTGTGTTCTTGAATTTTCACACTTTGAATCAAATGCTTTAAGAATAAATCCAGTCGCATGATTTAAATTACAGACATCTGCCTACACTATCTAACTACAATAGCATGGTAAAGAGATGAAACGCATATTCTCCTTGTCACGAAAAGCCACATTAGTTAAGCCCAAAGAACTCACAGTAATAACTTCCATGTCAAAATATAGTTGTAGTATACTAATTAAACTGCATGTGACCATGACATAATCATAAACATAGAGTCCAGAACAAAAAACTCGGACAAAAAATATTTCCTATCCACAGACCCAACCTAGAATTACTCCCAGTAAGAACGAAAGGAAATCTCCAGATAAAAAGTTAAAAATTTGAAAAACCAAACAAATGGTTGGAATGGAATATTACAATTACCATGTAAGCATCTAGGGACAACTCAGAAAAATCAAAGAAGCTGTTCCGTTGATAGCTCATGTCACTAAGTAATTAATCAGCAGAGTGTGCTGTTATCAGTGATACGAAAAATACAACTGTAAATGCAAATCAAGTGATTTTCTGTCGCTTTACCACACAAACATATCCACCTGAATCACTTGAGGCTCATTCTGGAAAAGACATGTGGATTTCTTGGAACATTTAGAATACAAGCATACATCGACCAGTCACTGCCACACTCAAGAGTATCTTACTTTCATGTCACAGCCAGCACCCACAACAGCACCAATAAACCTGGCTAGCAGAAAAATGACTGTTTAAATCTGAATGTCAAACACCCACAGGAGAGTAGCTGCAGTAATTCACTGATACCTTTTTCTTCAAAGGCCTCAGCCAACCTTTACACAAATTGTGTCTAAGTACTTTTTCTCCTCTAATACTGGTTCCGTTCTTAGTAAGAAGTAGTGAATAAACAAAATTCTTTCAGTACCAGAGACATTACTCCAGGAAGGTATTTCAAAGTGCTTTGGCATTTGTTCCTTCTCATGTCTACTAATTTAAGTCTGCAATACTTCAGGAGAGAGGTGCTGGAACTTAATTTCTCTTGTTTTCTTACACAGAAGAAAGCCAAATACAGTAAGGTGAAGAAAACTGAAGTTCATTCATGTCTGCTCTTTAAAAAAGCAGGATGCACAAGTTATTCTTGAGGACTTTTACAGTCTATATGCTAAATCTATTGAGCATACAAGACCACTGAATAAGTTTTCCTTCTATCCTGCATTAATACCGTAAATAGCAAAATAAAAGTGCTGGAATGAAGATAAAAATTACTTTGGTAGTGTCAATAACATTCACTGATCTGAGACTTTACTAGCAAAAGATAACTTGTGTTGCTCTGCCCAGTAACAGAATCAAGAATTGTCCTCAGTTAGACTATCAAGTATAAACACTAACTTGTCAAAAATGGACTTACCACACTGAAAGTTTTCTGATCCAGTTCCTCAGATTCTTCTGATATAGGAACTGGTTCACTAGTTGCAGTAATATGAACTGGAGTATCCAACAATGGAATTTTTTTCATTTTTTCTTTACTTTCAGATTTGATTTCACTTACCTAAGAATGAGACATAGAAACATTTAAGTAAACTGAATTTTTGGCTCCGGAATTATCCTATAATATATGACAATCCCCATAACTACTGTATTCTCTTCAATAATAAATAATAAAATCTATGCTGACATTCAGTGACAGTACATGTTTTTTCCTTGTGGGACGGAAAAGGAATGAAAGAATTTCTTGTACATGCTTGTACTCTCAGTCCAACTAAGATTTGTATCATCGGATGTAATTTCCCATTTCAAATGCCTGTCCTAATGGTTTCAAGAAGCAGAAATAAAACTTGAAATTATGTGAAAGCCTTCAATAAATGACAACTGGTCAGATCCAAGACGTATCTTTTAATCTCAAAATCATTCACGTAAACCTAGTGGCCTTTTCTAGTGCTACGTAAGATAAGTAAACCTAGTTACCTTCTCTTCCTTTACTTCTTTTTCTTTCTGTGTGGATTCTTTTACTTTGTTTTCTCTCTTTTCTTTAATATCTTTTTCTTTTAATTCTTTCTTATCCTCTTTTTCTTTTTTCTCCCTTTTCAAATCCCTCTTATTTTCCTTTTCTTTTGTCTCTCTTTTTTCTTCAGCTTCTTTCTTTATACCAATATCTGGCTCAGGCTTTTCTTCATTTTCTTTTTCTGTTTTAATTTTTTTACGTGGATGTTTCACTGAAACAATCTCATCCTGCAATATGCAAGCATATATGTCACATCAAACCGAGTTCCTATCTATACAAGTTTTGTAACTATCAGATTAAACCATATTTTTTATCTCTGCATTTTTTTTCCTTTTGGACATAGACTTAACACCTATCAGATAGAACTGAATGAAGCTGTAAAGAAAGATGAGAACTACTCACTCATTTCCTTGATGTGACAAAGTACTGTTTTTTCAATTGCAAAGGCAGTCAGAAACCATGTCCATTTAACTTAGAATTAACTTAGAATTCTGTCCCTCTAGAATGCAGTTAGGCTCTCAGGAGCTAAAATCTATAAGGAAGTAGGTCTTGCAAAACTGAATCAGGACACTCCAGTAATGGGGATTTTAGAAGATCTCTGTTCTACGTAGCTTTTTCCCAGTAACTTTTTACCAATCCTATATTAAACATTCACAGGAGAAGGTAACAGAGTCCCAGAGCTTTCTTTTTTCCAGACATGTTTGTTTTTTTTTACATAGACTTAAAAGAAAGTCTTAGTTACAGATTGTCTGACAAGAGGTCCATTTAATTATTTGAAGGACAACAAAATACCACTCCAACAGTCTTTCAAAACTCACTTACAAAGTCTGAAATGGAAACTCAAATCCTTTCAGACACTGAAAAACACCAAAAGTAACAAAGTAAAAAGTACAGGCGCAAGAATCATTACAGTCTTTGAAATTATTTGAATACACCCTGGAAAGGCATATATAGAGAATCTGTTGCTGAAAAACAAATTAAAGAAAGCCCAATACATGAATCCCAACAAGTCACTTCAAGGAGGTATCAAAAAATCAGCCCATCCAGAACTTCAATATTAGTTATCGTGGAAAATTCTCAGCAAAAATCCAGTGACTTCATGAGTTTCCTGAATAAACATGTGCATTTTAAATATTTCAAAAAGTATATTAAAGCCAGCCATTTACGTGGTTAATGTCCATTCTTGTATACAGCTCAGTTTTCAGAAATGCAGTTGTTAGTCTGTGTCCAAAAGTATTTAGTTATTTAAGTCATTAGTATCTGTTATTAAATACACAAAAAGGGACATCAGTCTAAGCACTTTCCCAAAACGTGCCCCAAAAGTCAATCAACTGACCAGCAATGTCTTCTGGTTTGAGTGGGGATGAAGTCAAACATTCCTTTAATTAGCCAGAACACTTCATTTGCTTAGTTTTAGGATACAGTTGCCCACGTTAATTTACTGGGAACTGTGACTACAGCTCTTTGTCTTACATTTACTCTATTTACAAACATAAATTTTGAATGTAGACTGTCTTATTTTTTTAACTTTACATTTTATTCTTCCTAGTACAATTTAAGTACATATAGGGATGCTTTAGTTAAAAATAGTAATTTTTTTTTATAGATGCATCAGGGCTTCTAAGGCTGACTCAGTTTTAATTATATATTCACTTAAGTGGTGCACAGGGACATGGTTCAGTAGTGGACTGTGCAGCATTAGGGTAACAGTTGGACTTGATGATCCTAAGGCCTTTTCCAACCTAAACAATTCAATGATTCTAAATATTTTTTCTTCTAGAGTGAGTCCACAGTTACAATAATTTGTAATAGTTTAAACACTTACATAAGACCCTTCAATTTAGCTTATTTTAAACCAGCTAAGAAGTACTTTAATGATACATATAGATTAGAACTGATGTATTTCAGCTACTTTGAAATTCATAAAATTAGCTGTGACATGACCCTAAAATTTACCTCAATTTTCATGTCTAGTGGTTTCTGCTGTGTGATAAATGTTAGAAATAAAAAGACCCACCAAAAGCAGAAGCCTAAAGGAACACATCAGAAGTAACAGAACACAAGAAGATTAAATAGTTTTTTCTGGATAATGAAAGCCAGGACGGGAGCTTTCACATACAAGTCTTGAAACATCGTTTATTTATGCTGCTTCAATTTTACTAAGGTCAAGCAGAAGACAAAATAAAAATCGATACTAATATGAAGAACTGAATTTCCATCTTTACCATATAAAAGATATTTACCTTGTTATCCTCATCATCATCTTCATCAGATCTTTCCGATTCTTGTGATGATGAATCACTTTTTATTTCTTCTTTTATTTTTGCAGCCTTTATCACCTTATTCTTCTTAGTTCTTGTTTTCTTCCTCTTTAAATTGCCCTGAATACAAATGGGTCTCTTTAATATGTCAACTGACAAACATCTTTGCATCACAGTTACCAAAAAAAAAAAAAGTAAAAATTTAGTTTTACATCAAAAAGAGAGTTAATTTTATTTTATTTCTTGCTACTAGTGACCACCGCTTTTCTCAGGACTGAAGACAGAGCATAGTGCAAGAGTAGAGAACACATACAAATAGCAAGAGAATAATACCGTATGAGACTTGTAATTAATGTCTTTAGTCTTGTGTAATATTATTAGCAATACAGAATAATACTACGCAAAGAAAAAAAGCAGAATTAAAAAAAAAAGCATCAGCTGACGTCCATAGGTGTATTGCTTTGTCACCAATAAAGCCAAATATTACTTACTGCACCAGCAAGCCTCTGTGCTTCCTTCCTTGCAAGGTCTTTATTCAGTAACTTAATGAGGTAGTCTGCACGGGTCTGTAACTGCTTTGCCTGGGGTTTCTTATCGGGATCATCAGGCAAAATCTGAGGAGAACAATGGTATTATCACAGATATGAGCACATATTACCCAGTTTGGAATATGCTAGCCTGGAGCACACAGAACAGAAAAAGCTACGCAAAAGGCAGCAGAAAACAATCCACTTCAACTATATCTAGCAACTCTTGACAGCGTACTTGAAGCAACGGGTAATTTCTTAAATGTTTTCATTTCTCCCCAATCATGCAGCCAATACGGTCCTGGAAACTGCATCACAGTTTAAAACAAATTCAAGAAACCAGCCTCAGATTTCTGTTTTCAATCTGATAGTCTATCTAAGAAATTCTGAGCTGCTGTACCAGTCATCCACAGAGCTTTTGGCTCTGCCTCGTTCATTTTCTAAACACAGAACTCACTACAGCACATTGCAGATGTCAAAATATAAATGAGTTATTTCAAAAAACAAGCACATTAATGGAAGGCAGGAGTAGGAATCATTATTATCAAATCTGGACACAACCCTGGCTCCTCAAATCCCAAAGCTACAGGTGGTCGGCACTGTCACAGAGTTTACTCCACCCCCATCTTTACCTCGATATGCATTTATCAATATTGCTAACGAGCTACTGCACTAATTTTAGTGCAGCTGTCATCATATGATGAATGAAAGACAACGTCAGCTGAAGAACTTGGGGGTTAAGTGGGGATGGGGAAACTAAATCAAATCTCTAGAAAAATTTCCCTTCCAAAAGTTCAGGAGCACAAAATAGACAAAACTAGAATATCTAAATTAGAGAAGGAAAAAGATGAAACGCAAAATTCAAATGTCAGAGGTCCACTTACATGAAAACATGGCAACCTAATTGACTGCAAAAAGATAGACTTCAACTGAATACAAAAGATCTTAAAATCTAATAATATACCACAAGACAGATCCTAAGAAATACAACAGACATATAATGTGTCTGCATCATAACATGAGTTCTTTCAAGAACTGTTCTTAGTAGTGTTACTGCCTAAACAAAAAGAGTCCTGGACGATATGTTACATATTACGTACCTTCTGTGTCAAACTGAGATCAGGATCCATTTTTATCATTTCCCAGCTGCCATAACCATATTCATAGATGCCTATTAACAAATTCGAATCATCTTCCTTTCCCCAATCTATATCAAAATGAGCAGCCTTGGTGTGGCATGGGATGACATATCTAATAGAAATAAATGTGAAAGTTAAATAAAGGATTTTTACTTCTGAAGCTTAGCAAGGGGGAATGGAACATACTAAAAGTAATATAGCTAGATTCATCTTCCCCATGATGCTGGTATATTTAGGAAATTAATCCAAATATTTATCATTATATTTTCTTAACATTTCTACAAAATATTTATTTAAGTCAGCACTGAAGTGTTTTTTAAAGCTAATCAAGACTAAAATGTGAAGATCAGACAGACATCTGTGAACGGCCATGAGCTGCATCACAGCTGGCTAACCACAAGTAAGAGCACACATAATCACCCAAGTGTAACCGCTAACAAAGTGGATAGCTTAGGGATTGTGATACATAAAGGTGGCAAGGTAACAAGTTCCGAAGGTAGAAACAACCACTACTGCCCTCTGACAGACACATCTTTCCCCTCAGAGATGACACAGCAGCTCTTCAGCAAGCCTGAATTCTAGTCTTCATTATTATAAGTAACTTAACACAGTCCCTGGTGAACACAACTGAGAAGGCAAAGTTGAAAAAGAAAGAATGAAGAACAGATATGGAGCAGGCTACTGCTGCCAGTCCTTACAGGAAACAGAAGGATGATGCTGTCACAGTCTGCTCTGAGTCAAAGTTGCCTGAAAATAACTATTAAGTTGAAAAAAGTCATCATTACTACTTCCTTTAAGAAAAAAAAAAGAAAAATCAATACCTTTTCCTTTCTTCTGGATCTGAAGGAATGGATTTGTGTAATGGTGCCAACTCTTCTTCATGAGAGATGACTAGCTTTGCATTCACCTGTACTCCTGAGATTCGAAATGTTGGGCCTTTAACTTTCCCAAGTCTCCCACCTTAAAATGAATTACAAAGCTATTAAAATACTTTATAAATATCATACAGAAAAATATAAAGAAAACAAGTAAGACGGATGCTATCGCAGCAAACTTTCAATGATATCAAATAACCTTTTCTTAACCAAATGTTTAACTCAAAATCAAAAGATCTTCTAGATATCAATTACTTTTAAATTTCACAGTACAGAAAAAACATAGTCCATCCTCCAGTAACAATTCACACATAGAAAGAGAAGAAAAAACGTTAAGTCATGCCAACATTTTTGTTTATATTTTCCCCAAACAAAAACACTTTCTGCTATGACCAAAGTGCAAGAACACATTGTACCTGCTCTTTCTGGTCCAGATGAATTGTCCTTTAAAGCTTTAATGCATCCATTATGTACAAGCTCTCCCAAACGTCTAAGATCTGTCTCTGATTTATCAACTAGCTCAGCATCTCTAGCTACAGCATCTAACCTGAAACAAAACAAATCAACATTTTTATAGCTCTGAAACTGTACTAATTGTGACTCTTTCAGACTTTGAAACCAGAGAAATGATCATGTAGGTTACCAGACACCTGCACTTGCTATGCTGTGTAAAATTTTGATCCAAGGGGAAAAAAAAACACAAAAAACCCCCC
>NW_009702033.1:22130-47571 GCF_000703405.1 Apaloderma vittatum
CCCACCCCCCAAAAAACCCACCCTGTTCGATTCAAGTATCAGGGGAAAATGCAAGAACTTTAAGGGACCATAATCTTACAGTGTTAAATTACTGACATTTTTTTAAAGAAAATGAGAAGGAATCATTATACGCAACGTATTTGTACAGACTAAATATTTTTGAAGCAAATACGAATTGTTAAGTTTCTCTTAAAACACGGAATAATAAAGGAAGCTTAAAAATAAGAACCAACAACAATGAAAATGCAAAACTAACTTTGACAGTCACGGTTGATAAACTGGTAGGTTTTCAAGAGGCTATTGAACAAGACAGCTGAATGTCTAAAGAAAGAGAGTAAGCAGTCCTGCAAATTGAAAAGGTTTGTTGCGTGGCTGTTTGCACACATACCACACAGGATGAAACAGAATATATTAAGCTAAAGTAGTGTAATATTCAACGAAAAAGACTACACACTGTATTTTATCTTTAGCTTAAGGTTTCTTGGTGTATTGTTCTAATTTTTATGAAAACAAGGTTCCAAGTAATAATCAAACATGTTTACCTTTCAAGAGGGCCACCAAATTTCTTGTAACTCTTGATAAACCTAGTAACAGAAAATAATTTTGCTGTTTAAATGTATGCTTAACTAAGTACATTAGTTTTAAAACTGTATTAATACAGTTATTAATCTTAGTATAATGCTATATGCAAAAAAGAAAGGAAAAAAAAGGTAAGACAGTAGGGCAGCTTAGTATACCCAGAAAATGCAACGAGTTTTCTTGTTTTAAGAACTGATGTAAATAAAACAATAGAAAGTACAATTTATGTCAGAAAGTGCTTTACTAATTTCACAAGACAGAAGATTCAGCAGCTGGATGTGTCTAATAATAAAAATTTATGTAGATTTACAGTAAATAGAGGTTTCAGACATTATGTTATGCCATATAGTAAAAGAAGCAATCTGCAACAAGCGATCTGAAGATTTTGGAAAATAAGACATGAAGGATACTCTCTGTAGGAATGTGTAAGAGATGGAAAGAAAATGGAGACACCTGGGATAGAAAGGAAATTAAATAATTAAAAAAAAATCCTCAACAATTAAGGCCTCAAATTGCTAGTGCAAGCACAAGAACAGCCTTGAAAAAAGTGCAACTTTCTGTGTTGTTAGACAAAATAAAAAGGCTAAAAGGATTAGTTATTTCTGTAACCAGAAATATTTTGAAAGCTTTACAGCATTTTAGAGAAACATGCACAGTTAAATCTGGGTAGCAAAATGGCACTCACAAGCCCAGAAAAGTTAAAACTAAACAATTCCTCCTCTTCCTACCAAAAAAGATATAACAATTTAGCATCAAACATTGAAGGATCTGGTGTAGAAGATTCAAATTCATTCTGTTCCTGCTCTGGCAGGGGGATTGGACTAGATGATCTTTCGAGGTCCCATCCAAACCCTAGCATATTGTGATATTGTAAATAGGATTTTATATTTTTTTAGCTTAAAAAAGCACAACATAACATTAATTCACAGTGTCAAGAAGTTTAAAAAAACCCCAAAACACTCCAATTTCTGCAGTTGTCACTAGAAAGATTTACATATTCTCTCAGCAGTAGTTTTTAGATAAAAGGATGGGAAGAAGACTGTGCTTGTATATTAAAAGTTCATCCACCTTAACAACTGGATTTTAAATCAGTGTCAAACATCTTCTTGTCCCTTTACATATGCATGCCCCCCCCATATCTTACCGCCTGATCTCTGCATCACTAAATCCTTTAATATTTTCTCGAGGAATAGTTCGTGGTCTTCCACGTTTTTTCGGCCGTTTTCTTTCTGAGATGGAGTCACTATCAGATCCAGAGTATCTTCTGCTCCTACTGCGCCTCCCTTCACTTCCATTAAAACTCACCTGGAATTTCAAAATAAGTAGTTCAAAGCTACGTGATCAACAAACTTAGGTTTTACCTAGCCTGTAAAAAAGTGTTCAGAAAAGGAAAAAAACCAAACCACAACACCAAAACCCAAAACCCAGGGACAATACTCAATGAACAAACTACACCAACAGCAACATACAAGTACAAGTCAGTCAAACGAAAAGACACCTGTTTTGCACAGTTTCTCATCCTCGGGAGCATGTATATTTCTTCAAGTTCTTTCTGTCTTTCCTCCTCTTCTATTCTTCGCCGCTGGACTTCCGGAATGATTTCTTCCCAGTTTCTTGAATTTCGTTCTGGTTCCAACTCAATATCATCTTCGTCCATATTGGAAAAGTTGGCCACCTTGTATATCAGAATATATGTATTTTCATCAAGGAAATACATGACTTCACTTGAAAAGGACTGAGCAACTAACATCTCAGGAAAACAAAATCCTCGATAGCGTATTTTATGCATTTATCTATTTCATGTATTCATACATATATGCTATTGTTTTATAACATACTTAAAATCTACACATACAAAATCCTTCAAGAAAGAGTCTCTAATGAAAGTAGTTTTATTCATTTACAGAACACAGACTCCACGCAACATGGGCCAGGATGAGAGAAGTTGAGATCTTTTTCTTGTTTTAAAAATTAATAGAGATGCATAATGAAAGCCCTCTCTGACAGCTGTATGATTGTTTAACTTCCTTCAAATTAATGCTAGCAACATTTGAATGCCTGAGTTAATATGAAACCGTAACAAACTAAAATTAACCAAACATTAATGCACTGTAGAAATCAAAATGTTGCAAACAAATAATCAGCAGGAGACCTATTTAATAATCCATTGATCTCAACAAATACCTTACACTCTGCATTTTTTTTTGCACCCAGATTATAACTGGTAACAGCTAAAACACCTGTCATTCAAGTTTACTCTATGGCTAAAAGCTGATTCTGGTAGTCACTGACTAAGAAATGGAAACTTTCTATTTTGCATTCAATGAAACTACAGCTGCTTAACAACAAAGGCAGCAAAAACCTCCAGAAAACTACTTATAATTCTAATCATTAACTCACAAATATCGCTTATTAGCAAAATAGCTCATGTATTTTTAAATGTTTATACTAATGGTAAATATCCTGTACAGGTGAAAAGATATTTTATTAGAAAGAGACATGGTCAACTTACTGAGGCATCTATTTCCTACAAAAGAGGACACTGATAGGTACAGAAAAGAAAAATTGTACCATTTATGAAGAAAAGTGTAATTAAGGCAGGAGGGAGGGCGCAGAGCAATACCTTGAATTGTGAAAGCAACTCGTCTCCTACAGTTAATGGACCTGGCTCATTTTCCCGAGTTTCAGCCCTCTTCAGGATTTCATCTATATCCATTTCCTAAAAAAGAGTTTCACTTTAAAATTAAGAAAATTCATATGTATTTTCAGTTATTTTGTCTAGCTCAGAAACACTACTTACCTGGGGCTCCTGCTCTTCCCCTTCAGGTTCCTTAAAAAGTTCCTCAGCACCGAACTTCAAAATCGCTGATAACTCCTCTTTATTAAAAGGTGTTGAGCTGAAATAAAGCATGTTTCCAGAAAAACATTTTACCATAGTAACCTGAAAAATTTCTCTATGATGAATCAATTAAACTTTCTTCTTATTGATAAATAAAACTATATACATATATTTTATATGCAAATAAAAATCTACAGAGACAACGCATATTGCATCTTTACTTCTTTAATCTTATTTTGCATTTCATTAACCAAGTGAAATAACTTGCATTTTTACTTACTTGTCAAAAATACGTAAGGGTACATTGGCAACAAAATAAATAAAAAATATACCTTGAAGGAGTAGAGCCTGTATGTAGTACAGTTTTCCCTGTAGTGTCCATTCTCTGAATCACTAAATGATCTAACACCATCTTCTTCTTGGCTCTTTCAAGAATATCTTCTTCTACTGATCCTTTTGTGACTAGTCGATAAATATTAACCTATATATATTTTTTTTAAAAAAAAAGTGAGCAACAAAAAGGAGAAATCTCAGTCTTCACTATGCACCTCCCAAATTTATTGACTGTTTTAAAACATGAAAGACTAGTTCAATCATATTACCATACACTTTACATAAGCATTCTAAAAAACCAGACAGAAATAAACTCTTACACCTGTCTTTTTTTAAACTTCAGTGATTGGGCACAAGCACTGCCATAGGCAAAAATGGCTTATTTCCAACTATTACTTTACGTCTTCTTCTGCAAGAAAGAAACCTGAAGAGAACTAAGAAATATTTAACGAATGTGGAACAGACAAGCATGAAACTCTTCTCCCTCTGCCACCATACACCAGAGCAGCCATATTATCTCCCTATATAGGGAGATTTTTAAAAAGTTAAATGAGCATTACTAACATCTTCACATACATGCAGCTAATACTAGTTATTCTCAAAAATACATGAAGACTGAATGATGCAGACAGAGTGGAAAACTGTACAGAACCCTTCTTCAGGTTTGGAGCTTAAAGCTACATCTCTGTACCTGTTTCTTCTGTCCAATTCTATGTGCTCTAGCCTGTGCTTGCAGATCATTCTGTGGATTCCAGTCAGAATCAAATATAACTACAGTGTCAGCAGATGCCAAGTTGATACCTAATCCTCCAGCTCTGGTAGACAGTAAAAAGCAGAAGTCCTGAAATCATAAAATAAGAAATAGTTCTAAATACAATAGCTCTAATGTTCTAAAGGAATGAATAAGATATTTGTTTATGTGGTCTGTGGTGCAGACTACAAAATCACACACTACCAGTTTGATAAAGAAGCTTAACTATATGATTCTATGATTCTATAGAACAGTTAACTATAAAGCAAACATTGAGATCAAAGGAAGATTATCACCAACCAAAAAAACCCAACCAACCAAAGGACTGGTGAAAAAGTACAAAAATCCTACTGTTAAAGTTTTGTATGTTACAAAGTCCCTCTTCCACACCCCTTGCCCCAAGTCGTGGAACACTAAGCAGCCACGCCAGAGCAGGGAAGACACTTGAGCATACAGGTAACTGGTTAAGAGACAGGAAGCAAGAGTGCAAGAGTCTTCTGCCAGGTGCAATGCTGCTCAACATATTCATGAACAGTATGATAACAGGGTAAGCAACGAGGTGACAAAGCCTGTAGATGATACAGAGTTATGACTTTGGAGACAACTATGAAGGACTGCAGGAGGACATGTGACAGAACAATATATGACACTCAAGATAAAACAGGTTAAAAAAAATAATAATCCCAGTTTATCAGCTATTACTCAGGCTCCCCAGGGAGTGGCCATGGCACCAAGCCTCTCGGAGGTCAAGAAATATCTCAAAGATGCTTTTAGTCATAGCATTTGTTGTATATTGTGCTGCGAGTAGTGGGGAGTAAGATTCAATCACCTCTATGGGTCCCTTCCAACTTGAGAGCTTCTATGAAACAGGAAACTGTTACACTCAGGAATGAGTCCTGAGAACTGTGCTAACCCTTAGCTCAGTAATAGCCAAAAGCCACAGAGAATCATAAAATAGAATCATAATTACTCAGGTTGGAAAAGACCTTCAAAATCATCAAGTCCAAGCATTAACATGGCAATTCCAGGTCAACCACTTAACCATGTCACTAAGCACCTCATTCACAAGTCTTTCATAATACCTGCAGGGATGGTGACTCAACCGCTTCCTTGGGTAGTCATTTCTAATGCTTAACAACCCTTTCAGTGAAGAAATTTTTCCTAATACACAATTTCCTCTTGTACTATTGCTTGTTACTTAGCAAAAGAGACCAACACCCACCTCGCTACAACCTCCTTTCAGGTAGCTGCAGAGAGCAATAAGGACTCCACTCAGCCTTCATTTTCCCCAGGCTAAACAACCCCAGTTCCCTCAGGTGCTCCTCATAACACTTGTTCTCATAACCTTTCACCAGCTTCATTGCCTCGCTTTGGACGGACTCCAGTACACCAGTGCCTTTTTTGTCGTAGGCGACCCAAAACTGAACACAGGATTTGAGGTGCAGCCCCACTAGTGCCAAGTATAGGGGCACAATCTCTGCCCTGGTCCTCCTGGCCACACTATTCCTGATACAGGCCAGGATGCCATTGGCCTTCTTGGCCACCTGGGCACAGTGCTGGCTCACGTTCAGTCGGCTGCCCAGCAACATCCCCAGGTCCTTTTCTGTGGTGCAAATGTAGCGTTTCATGGGGTTGTTTTGACCAAAGTGCAAGATGCAGCACTTGGCCTTGTTGAACCTCTTGCCTTGGCCCATTGATCCAGTCTGTCCAGATCCCTCTGAAGAGTGTTCCTACTCCCAAGCAGATCAATGCTCCCACACAGTTTTGTTTCATCCCCATCCTGATTAGATCAGCGACAGATATTAAATAGAACTGGCCCCAACACTGAGCCCTGGGGGACACTGCCTATGACTAGCCTTCAACTGGATTTAACTCATTCACTGCCACTCTTTGGGTCTGGGCATCCAGTCAGTTTTACATCCAGGAAAAAGTGTACATGTGTCCAAGCCATGAGCAGCCAGTTTCTCCGGGAGAATGCTGTGGGAAACAGTGTCAAAGGCTTTAGTAAAAGTGCAGGTAGACAACACCAATAGCCTTTCCCTCATCCACTAAGCAGGTCACCTTGTCGCAGGAGGAGATCAAGCTAGTCAAGTACGACTTGCTTTTCATAAACTCATCCCGACTGGGCATGATCTCCTGCTTTTCTCCATATGCCTCATGATGGCAATTCAAGATAATCAGGTCCATAGTGTTGCCCAGCACTGAGGTCAAACTGACAGGCCTACAGTTCCCCAGATGCTACTTCTAGCCCTTCTTGTTTATGGGCATCACAGTTGCAAATATCCAGTCCACTGGGACCTCTCCAGTTAGCCTTAATGGCTGATAAATGATGAATGACTGGTGAGCACTTCCACCAGACTCTTCAGTGCCCTTGGATGGATCCCATCTGGCCCCACAGAGTTTTGTCTAAGTGGAACAACAGGTCGCTAACTGCTTCTCCCCTTGGTATACAGGGGCCTCATTCTGTTCCCTGTCCTGTTCTGAATTTTTAGGAAAGAAATAAAAAAGTAAAACTGAGAACATAATTTTCTTGCTGCACAAATACAGAGTTTGCCTCCATTTTTACAATGCTTTAAGTTTAAACGCCTCTTCATTTTCAAAAATGTACAGCGTACCTGCAACAATTTCTATGCTAGAAATCAGAAATAGAATTAACTTCTGTATTTAACAAATATCTGAAGTTTATGTTACAGAGGTAAGTCCTCCTCCCTCCATCAAAGCAGAAACAAGATCAGCAGCTAACTGATAAATGCTAACGTCCAATTACTGAGTTAAAAACCAACCAACAACCAAAAAAATAACCACAAACAAACAAAAACCCAATAAAAAGCAAACCAAATCTGCAGTGCACAATAAAAGATAAAAGCTGATCAAAGGTATCAAATGACTTGCATATTATGAATGCTACATAAGTTACAATCTTCCAACTCAGAAATGAAAGAACTTGTAACAGACACGTATATATTCACAGGTTGAAGATAAAAAAAAGCCAGATTTGAAACAATTAAAGATCATTGTTCATGCAAAGATATACAGTTAGTGTTGTCCACTGCCAAAGGATATTTTTAATGCTAACTACTTATGTAAGATTAATGCTCTGGTAAACACTGTTAGGTTAAGTTCTACGCAGAAACAAAGCTGAAGTTAAATTTCTGCTGTGTTTACATAGTAATTAAAATTACTTTGATACAGAGTTTTAGGAAAAAAAACCCTATGGTTATGCAACTGATTAAATACTATTTTCATAAATTACATGTTTTCTACTTAACCTCTTAAGAGAAAAAAAATAGCAGATGCAAACCTTAGTCTAAGCAATAACAATTATTTTTAACCTTACTGATATACTCATTGCTTTTGTCAGCCTTCATTTTTTGCACAATGTTTTTTTGTGTTTCTTGTGTTGTATTATATTTCTAAGGAAAAGAACCCCATACCTCTGATCCTTCTGCGTTAAAATGATCCAGTGCTTGTTTCCTCAATTCCCCTTTTATTGATCCATCAAGTCTCTAAAGAGATTGAATACTACAGTTGAAAAGAAATTCTTATAATACATTCAAAATCACAGCAACTTGAATTCTCAACTGCCAAAACTCTTGTGTGAAGGGAAAAAAAAAAACCAATTCACACTTCATACAATTTCTTAATTCATCTGTTTCATTTCAAAGTACTATTTAGCATATAGCAACTATCAGTCTTTCCAGAAAAAGAATACATTTTCTTGTATCTTTTCTTAAGCAAAGTGGTAAACATCACATAACCAAAAAACAGCTGAGGTTGGAAGGGCCTCTGGAGGTCATCTTGTCTAACTCCCCTACTCAAGTGGGAACAGCTAAAGTAGATTGCCCCAAGACATGTCCAGGTGGCTTTTGAATGTCAGGGTATGGAGATTACATAACCTCTGCTGCACAATTTGTTCCAGTCCTCTGTCACTCTCAGAATAGAGAGAAAGATTTTCTTATATTCAAGACGAAAGCTTTTTTGGATCCTACCACCAAGATTCTTACCTGAAACGGAAACTGACGATACTTTAGATATTCTGCTAGGATGTCCAGCATCCTCACCATCTGTGAGAAAATCAGAACTCTGTTGCCACGTTCTCGCAGACGAATCAGTAGCTTGTCAAGAAGTATCAGTTTCCCGCTGCTACGAATTAAATGCTACAAAACCCAACAAACACATATTACAATTTCATGTCAGCACTAATAAACACTGCAGTTGGTCAGACGTTCATGTTAAGTTTGATTTTCTATTGCTGCAGGAATAAAAAAAAAAGGCAAATTCTGACATTCCTTAAAAATTTTATCATTTAAAACATGCATTTAATATATAGTCTCCTAGAACTAAAAAAAAAAAAAAAAAAAAATCAAACCCAAAACTACCAAATTCATGTGACCGTAAGACATCATTGCTATATAAATGTACTAGTATGCTGCATTAACTGAACATGAAAGTTTACTCTGATTTCAGTTTAGCTCACTCTAACTGAAATCAACAATATTACTAACACACATTTTTAACGGAAATGCATTATTTGGTTTCCCCTCTAAAAGTTGTAACTTAAGCCTATATATTACATGTTTTGATGAAATGTTAAAAATTTGAGCAGTTAGGATGTAGGCCCAAGCTCTTTTCTGCCAAGTAAAAAATAAAATTCAGTAACTAATGAAGTGCAAGATTGAGTTTCACTTCCCATATTTTGAAAATAAATGGGTACTGCTACTTAATCCTCTAAATATTTTTATACAAAGCCTATCAATCAAGTTTCCCAGGCAAGATACAAAGTGAGAGGAATCTTCTTTGTGGTGCCTAACAGTGTAACCCAACTAAAGTCTGTTAAGCGTTCCCAGCTCCCTTTGGAATAACTCGAATGGAAACTCAAGCAAACGTGGAATTTAATGTTGAAAATGTTAGGCCTCTCTATGTGAAGACACTGGGGATAGAATTTTGGGGATTGCTATATTTTTAATAACTAATAACTTTGAGAATGCATTTAAATTATCAACTTGAAAGCTTACAGAAAAAAACAAACCACACAATCATGTTCAGATACATGTACGTGCATATAAACTGCATGTACAAGTCTTATCTGTTGCTGTGCTTCTCATCACTTTTAGTAAAAATATTAGTTAACTTTAGGAAAAAAAAAGAAACAAACAGATTAAAACAGATTATCTTTGCTAGTGATGATAATTGTTTTCATCTGTCACAACTACAATAACAAAATCAGATTGAGCTTTGGCTGTTATCTTTCATTTCCTTTCACTTTGGTTGTTTGCAGGCATGCAAAATCAGTACTCGAATATAAAGAAAGCTTTAAAAGCATTCTGTAGATCACATTCTGCTATCACATATTGCTGCTATAACCATGTCAGTCACATGCATTTCTAATCACACCACATTTACCTGCTTACCCGATTTACTTTACTTAGGTTGAAAATATGTCTCAAGTTTATTTTGCATGAAAACACTAACCAATTTCAAACTACTTCCTTTTTACTTTTTAATTAAAATCAGGGATATTTTATTCAATCAATCATCTGCCATTTATCCAGTTCCAATCAAGAAATCAAAATCAATTCACTTACCTGTAAAGCCCAGGATGCGCATTTTCCAGATAAGCTATTTTTTTCATAATGTACTTCAATAAGAATTACTAAACTGCTAGAGCACTATAAAACTGTGCAAACATTACAGATGTAAAACAGAACGTTTTTTATTTTTAATTAAAAAAGTGAAATTACCTGTAAGGCCTCCTGTTTATTATAGAATTCATTATCATCTGGTGGTTTAATGAGGTAGCAATGGTTACAACACTTCTTGAGCTCCATCATGATGTTCAAAAAGCCTGAGGTACTGCCTTTTGAACCTTTACTGAGGGCTTTATAATTCCTTGTTAAAATCCACCTATAAGATGTACAATATAAGTAATTTGTAATGATATGTGGAAATAAGACAGATGTAAGCTCTCAAAATATAAACAAGCTAAAGAAAAAAGCCAAATCCCTGAAGAACATACAAATATGCTATCAGGGAGGGTTAGAGTCTTATGAGGCTTTTGGTAGTAGCAGAGGGGAGGGCTCTAGGGGATGATTCTTTCGAAACTTTCAGAGCCTTCCCCAGCTCCAGGTGAAAAGTCAGACCCGCCTCTGCACAAGGCCAGAGGATCAAGATATTTAAGAGGGGGAATCTCAAGTTCAAATTGCTTTACAAAAACTTATACTTCAGTAAATTGCATGTAGAAGTATCGTTACAACAGCACAACTTAAAAAGTGTCATTACTTGTAGTATTGCTTCTGCAACGCACTCATTTCCATCCTCAGAATTTGCTCAACTTTAGCAGGTAAAGACTTCTCTACATCTTTTTTAACTCTTCTCAGCAGAAATGGTTCAAGCTCCTTGTGAAGACTTGCATAACCATACTCCCTCCCTTTACCATGCTCCTCTTCAAAATCTTCCCAGGAGGAGAACCTTCAAAATAATAAAGAGTAAGTGCAAAATAATGACAATACTGTGAATGATCTGAAGACGCAAAATTCAAGAAGCAAGATAACACAAAGACAGAATGGATATAAATACATCACAAAAGCACGCACACATTTAGATTTCTTTCCCACTTTCTCTGTTTCATTTATTTATCCAATTTCTAAACTTCCACCTCACAAGAAATTCCAAATACTTTGCCTGTAAATATGAATTTTTTCAAAAAACATTTACACAATGAAAACTACCAAGGTTTTTTTTTCCCCAGAGGAAATTCAACTGTTTTCTTTTTCTGCAAGGATACTCATCTAGATGGTTGTAGAAATTCCATTACTACATGAAGTGCAGCATGAAAAAACAGCTGCACGGCTGGAGCATGTGCAAGAGAACAAGAGATTACTCAATGCAGCTTGTATGGTCTAGCTGAATCATAAGTATCCTGTGTGCTAACAGACCAGCCGAACAGGCTTTATCATCAAATGAAGAACAGGTACTACATCCCTAGACACAGAGGCTTTGCCTGTAAAAGTTTCTGAAGTAGTTCAATCCGAAGCTCAAAGTAAATGGAGTTATAGTGCTTGACATTTACAAGATGTCTGACAAGAACATGGGTTCTGATACAAGCATTAATTTACCCTAGGTATAAATAGAGGTCAGTACAAAACAAGGTCAATACAGTAAGCTTACTGTATGCAAACCCTGTGAGAAAAACAGTTGACTGAACTACAGGATATGGGGCATCTTGGTGCAAATTTTCCTTAATAGTAACACAGAGAAGATTCCAACCTACCTCCCTAGAGTAAATCCATGCAGATTTCCTCTTAGATCAATATGAAGCCTTTTTTCCAGGTTCTTATCTCATACATCAAACTACCAATTTTATGGACTGCTAATATGTAGAAAGGTGACAAATGCTACCAGAATTACCTCTCAGGAGTAGCATGAAAAAAATATATGCATCTTCTTTATGAAGAATATTTAAACTATCTTTTAGTATGATTCTCTACCTCTACCGATTCCCAAGTCAGTACACTACTTCACAATAATAAACTTGACCAAAAAATATTAAGAAGAATCATGTAAAACTCCTCCTTACTTTTCTGGCATGATGAAGTGCAACAAAGACCAAAGCTCTTTGAGGGAGTTTTGTAGAGGGGTTCCAGTAATAAGAAGACGATGGTTAGACTTAAAGTCTATTAAAGTCTTGTACAGAAGAGAGTCATCATTTTTCAAACGATGAGCTTCGTCAACTCCTATGAACGCCCAATTCAGACCACCAAGGAATGACTTAAAGAAACAGAGGAACGGGGGAACATTATACAAATAAACACATTGCACAGTTTCCCACATTTTATAATCATGCTATAAACATCATCACTTCTTGGTTTATTGTAATAAGACATGGATAGCTAAATGTTTTTACTACTTATTATGACTTTTACATTTGCTAGATTCAATGAAAGGTTGTGCAAGCATCTGAAAAAAGTATACACCAAGTTCATAAGGAATAAGTCTGACCCACATCAGTTTTCAGAGGACAGAAAAAAAGAAAAACAAAAAAAAAAAAACTATTGACCTCCTCCTTCTTAATTAAAAGAATTAACTGAAAACATTCTGCTTCTTGACTATCTATAAAAATTTCCATATACTATTGGAAGGATTAACAATAACTCTGTGCACTACCACTACAGAGACAGTATTAATACATGTAGACACATTACTGTTGGCACAGTAATGAAGAAAAACAATACGAAATCTCAGAGTCCTGTACCATGTTTATGGCTAGGGGCTGAGTTCTTTTTCAGTTTCTTGACAGTAGCTTGCAGAGAAGTAGAGTTTTTGAGGATGGGAGAAATTAATTACTGTAATGTGAACACCAAGCAAAGTGGAGAAAAAGAAGTCTCACCCACTTAACAAAATGGAAAAAGTCTGAAAGCTTTACCACACATACAGAAAACCTAGAGGTGCTTAATAAAAAGAAACCACACATTAAAAAAAAGCTAAGTAATGCTAATCACATATAATCTCTACCTTCCAAAGCAAAAGCTGTCCCAGTCTCCATAAACTTAATGGTCCATAAACCAGATATATATGCAAGCATAAAGGGTGCTCTACACTGGAGAAGTTGTTTTTATCTCCCTGAAAAAGTGTGTTTACCTTATCCTTCAGCAGAATTTCGTATGTTGTTAGAAGTATGTTAAATTTTAATCGTTTTGTTTGTGGATGCATCCATTCATGCGTTCTTATCTACAAAAAGAACCAAGATAAAAAGGTCTTGTTGATTGGCATCAATTTAAGTACTGCAGCAATATCTAATGACATACAATATAATCAAAACTCAAAAGCATATTAACACGCACAAGACTGAATTTCCAACCTAAGCCCTCCAAAAATAATTTGTTCTGAATAAACAGGAAAGAATTTCTACAAATTTTTTTTACCTGAATAGGTTAGATTACTAATATTCAGAAAACACACTAAGAAAACAAACAAACAAACAAACAACCTGGCTTGCTTAAGTATTCATTTTTACTGTATCTGCCTAAATAATCAAATAGCAGAAGATAATTTGTTTTCAAGTGCAAAACTAAATTTTTAATCCTATTTGTTATTAAGGCAGAAAAAAATCTTTCACATACATTTATATGACATCAAAATCTTAAGCTTTTAACTTGCATATTAAATGCAGTGTTTCAGTAAGTGCTAATCTCCAAGATTTTGTTTAGGATGGAGCAAATAGTCTTGTTTATCTACAAGCCTTTCCAATGATAAAGAGAAATACTTACCATATTTCTGCTAGTTATATCTCCTAAGTAAACTACAGCATTCATCTGAGGAGCCCAAGTTTGAATCTCTCTTTGCCATGAAGTCAAGGTAGAGAGTGGCACGACCAGCAAGAAAGGCCCGTAGAGTTGATGCTCGTGAAACAGGTAATTCAGAAAAGAAATTGTTTGTATTGTTTTACCCAAACCCATTTCATCTGCAAGAATGCAGCTATTCCCTCTAAAAAATAAAAAAGAAAATATTGAGGTGGTAAAGAAAAGGAGACTGATTGGACAAGAAGAAATTACTGTCTTTAGAACATAAAACCCACTCATACAGGTTTTCAAGATTTTGCAACTAAACACCTTGAAAAAGTTTATTTCCATTGCTTTTTCATAAAAACAATTTCCAACACTCCCTCTCCTCCACTCAATACTTGAATTAAAAAAATTAACAGAACGCTTGCAAGTATTCCTGATGAATCTGATTTTAAAAGATGTTGACATTTCAGAAGAGTTTGCTTTGAGTTTTCTGCCTTTACTGGTTTAGGTTTCTTTGATTTTTTAAAAATATGACTTACCCTTACAGAAAATTAAAAGCAAAGCAATGGAGCTTAGCTGCTTTTTGAGAACAGCCATAAAATGCTTTGGTACTTCTTAAAGCAAACCCACTCCCCTCAGACCTCTACTTTGAGCTTACTGTATGAAATCCTCCACATTAAAAAAAAAAATACAGAAAAATCTAATTCAAAGTTTTACAAATACTTAAAATTTACAAAGACAAAACCTCATTTCAGGCTATACTTACTTGCACCATGAGTGAGCAAGCCAATTCAATCCATTTAACTGATAATCTCTTAACTCTAAACTTTCATGTCCTCCAATGTAAGATGGTTGCTTTTTCAGTGCAACAAACCTTGGCCTTTGTTTCAGAACCTGACAAAAGCAAATTGATCATCAGTTCTACTACTGACTGAAGTTACTAAAATGTGTTCTTACAGAAAAGAATTGTACTAGGGATCTACTGGGTCACTAAGTCTAGTCTTTAACCACTGACAAAAAGTAGACCACATGAAAACACCAAGCAATTTGCAAATTGAACTTAGTTTGCTGATCTAAATTTCACAATAGGAGTGATATTAACTCACTCCAAGTTTACTTTTTAAATAAACTACAATACTAAACAAGCCCAGCTTTCAGTGGCAGTAAAAACACAAGAAACTCCTATGTACGAAAAACAGTCACCTTCAAATCCCTTTCTCAGTCAACTCATTACTGCGGAGCATGACAAACAGCTTGGAATATTTCTTTGGTCAGCTGAGGTCAGCTGTACTGTCTGTGTTGCCTCTTAGCCTTTTGTTCACCTCCAGCCCACTTGGGGCAGGGAGGGCACAGCAAGTAATAGAGAAGGCCAGTGCAAGCACTGTCCAGTAACACCCAAACACAAACGTGTTACCAACACCACTTAGGTCACAAATCTAAAACCTGGGCTGTACAGGCTGCTTTGAAAAAAATTAACTCCATCCCAGTCAGACCCAGTATGACCGATTACAAATCCACTGCAAATTACATACTTACCTTGCAGTCCTTAAAGGGAGTGGTCTTGGACTGATTTCTGCTAAAGTACTCATCAATACGTGCCTGGAACTTCTTGGCAATGAGCGCACCATCTTCCCAGCTACATTCTGAATAAGGCAGACCCTGCCACTTACAATAGTAGTCTGGATAACCAGCTGCTGATTTCTGATTTGAATGAGCTGGAAAAATGCACCAGAGATATCTGATCAGCATTTTACTTATGTATCTTATGAAAACATATGAAAAATTTTAAGTAATAAGACAACCTAGGCTAACTTCATAGCACAGATATTAAGTCATCTTTTCTCTTTAAGTTTTGTTTTGGATTAAAAAGCTAGTGACATTCATATTCTAAATTTCTTAACTACAAATGCAACATGTAAGTAGTAAACATACAGAATTTTCAACACTGTTTTCTGTCCACAAGTTTGTTACATACCAATTATTCTTTCCACTATCTGATACTGTTTATGTAGATCATCTGTAAGCTCCTGCTGGCAGTTATAATATTCCACATCTTCCGGAGAAGCATTTTTCAGCCTGTAATGGGAATTAATTTACAGAAGTTATTACACTATATAGTTCTAAACCCAAGAAAAATTGGCAACTCTAAAGCTCTGAATGTAAACATTACAGATATGTTGCTCAGAGAGCTTCTTTGAAGGGACTACTTAAAAATTCTTACTACAAAATTGTTGCTTTTGGCCTAAATACCTCACCATTAACGACTGAAAATGCTTATCAAGAGACAAAACTCCTAGAGCTACAGGTGATACTAGTCATGCACCTAATTCAGAACAATAAGTAGTGTACTTTTACAGAGTATTTTCACGGAATGCTATTCAGGATGACTCACTCTATAACAATCCATCTTACGATTAAGTTGCTAAAAACCCCACCAGTATTCAACTATTATATTAAATACATTAATAAAACTGAACATCAAAAAAGTGACTTTAAAATGCATGGATTTCTTCAGGCTTTTGTTCTCAGACTCAAGTTTGAGTCAAGAAAACTGAATTCTTCAAAGTAATCTGAAAAGGCCAATTCAACAAGAAAACATTAATCTCTGCAGCAACTCCTGAAGTATTATATTATAAGAAAATTCATAAAAGGTACAATTTCTTATTTTTAAACACCACCCATCTTATTAAAACTTTTATAACACACACACTAAAATGACGTTCAGAAGGAATATATTAAAAGAGACTTTAATTTATAAAGTTTTTGTCTTCCTGTTGCACAGACAATTGAAATTACACCCTTAAAAAGAGGTAACAGGTGTCAGAAACACAGAACATCTACACTGTTACAAAGTATTGTGGAAGTCTATACAAAAATATTCACCATCGTTTTGTTTCTTGATCTTTTTTCTTATAGTTGTCCAGTTTCTTCATCCCTTTAACATTTTGTTGCTTCAGTGTTTCCTCAGTTTCCCAAGTGTTATGGATGTGCGACCAGCCTTTCCATTTAATAAGATACTGTATTTCTCCAGGCTCCTTTGACTTCTCAAATCCAGCATTTGGGTCACCATCTGCCTCAACTGCATAGATGGTGGTTGCAGCACCAGTGGCTGAGAAAGAAATGACATCATAAGCCTTAGGCTGTGCATTGTCGTAAAGTAACCAGTAAGAAATGTACTGTAGAAAACAATTAATGGAAGTTTTATACAGGTACATACTAGACTAGTATCTACAGCTTGCCTCATTACTGTTATCTGAGAAATTCTGACGTAGGTATGTTAACACACACACAAGTAGTCAAAAGAGAATCAGAGAACCAAAACTTCTGCACCCAACCTACAGCATCTTTTCTCTCCTCATGAAAGTTTCCTTTGCATTCCCAGTTTTTAAAGTGATCACCAGGGAATATGCCACTAACACTAATGCGCTATGCTAATTTGCAGACTCAAACACATAAACAGACCTGCTAAGAGTTCACATGCAAGTGCACCTCTGAAACTTTAGATGCATTTTCTATTCATTCTACACATTGCACTGTACTGAGACAATTTGTACGGCAATAACTGAAATCATAACCTCAGTGGTTCAGCTTTGCCAACACCATCTTTCAGGGCTTGGGTCACTCTTTAGCTTTCCTATCTAGTTCACTTTCTCCACTCCACTGTACATAATTTATACTGATTAAGTACCACTAATCTGCACAAACAGTGGCGTAACAATACCGTGTGCACTTATGCAAAACAGAGTTATCTTCCACTTCATTTTTATATTCTACTGGGTTTGTCCGGCCTGATTTCAGTGGCGGGGGGGCTGTAAGGGTGGCTTCTGCAAGAAGCTGCTAGAAGCTTCCCCAGGTCTGACAGAGCCAATGCCAGTCGGCTTCAAAGATGGACCCAGCGCTGGCCAAGGCTGAGCCTGGCAGTAGTGACAGGAGAGGAACACCTCTGTGAAAACATAGTTAAGACACAAAAAAGAACCATGCCACAACAGCTGGCAGAGAGACAGAGGAGTGAGAATATGTGAAGACACCAAGGTCAGTAAAGAAGGGTGGGGGAGGATGTGCTCCAGGGCACCAGAGCAGAGATTCCCCTGGGTTGTGGTGAAGACCACAGTGAGGCAGGCTGTCCCCCTGCAGCCCATGTAGGTGATGGGGTTTAGGTGTCTCCCTGCAGCCCGGGGAGAGCCCCACGCTTTAGTGGGTGGATTCCTGAAGGGGGCTGTGACCCTGTGGGAAGTCCGTGCTGGAGCAGGTTGCTGCCAGAACCTGTAGCCCGTAGCAGAGAAAGATGCCCACGCTGGAGCAGGTTGGCTGGCGGGACTTTTGTGACGCCATGGGGGACTCGTGCTAGAGCAGTTTCCCCCGCAGGACTGCACCTCAGACACACGCTGGGGCAAACTGCCCCTCACGAGGGGACTCATGTTGGAGAAGTGTGTGTGTGAAGATTGTCTCCCATGAGAGGGACCCCAAAATGGCCCAGGGGAGGAGTGAGGAGTCCTCCTCCAGAGGAAGAAGCAGCACTAGAAATGACATCGGATGAACTGACTGTAACCCCCACTCCCTGTCCCCCTGTGCCACTCGAGGGGAGGAGGTGGATAAACTGGGATTGATGTTAAGCCCAGAGAGAAGGGAAGGATGGAGGAAGGTGTTATTTTTCATGAGGGTTTTCTATTTCTCACTACTCTGATTTGTTCTTTTAATAAATTTAACTGATTTCCCCAAAATCGACTCTGTTTTGCCCGGGACAGTAGATGCAGGTGATTTCCCTGTCCTTATCTCAAACCATGGGCCCTTCAATAATATTTTCTCCCCGTGTCTAGCAGAGAAGGGGGGGTGAGAGAGCAGTTGTGTGGGCACCTGGCCGTTGGCCAGGGTTAAGCCACAACAGTATGCCACCTGTCTACTTTTACTTTGCAACACTTAAAAGGGATCTTTAAAAGTAACATTCTTACAAATGTGAAAATAATATTCATCTTTATGAATATCACAAAGCAAGAAGTAATTTTAAAATTATTGCTCCTTATAACCTCCATAGCTCTGTGACCTACAGCTGACATCATCTGCTGAAGTTGCACCACAATGAATTCCAGGACACGGACAAAAAAAAAACCCAAATACCTCCTTTTCGGCCAACTCGACTATCCATGAACTTCTCTATAGTTTCAAATTCATCTTCTTCAGTTTGTGGGACATCTTCTCCACAAACTTCCAGCAAATCATCAGAATCTGTCTTGGTTTCTTCGGCTTCTTTGTAACTAATATTGACCGTTGCCTGGCGACGAGATCCTCTCTTATCATAATCATCATCATCATCCTCTTCCTCCTCCTCTGATGAATCAAGTTGCCTCTTTTTCTGTCCTGCACTCTTTTTCCCACTTTTGGTCTTAATTCTTGAAGACAATAAGGTGTGACACAACAATGTTTCAATAGGGACAACTATAAATCTTCTGTATAGCTTTCTGAATACATTTATTTCATGAATGCTCAGTTATTCCACTTACAGCTACAGTAAATGAGAAAAGATACTAACTAGAAAGCATTAGTATACCAGCACCTTACGTAGCTTTTTTAAAAATACATATTTTTTAATATGCATTAGCATTTCCTTTTTTTATGTAGAGTAGTAGCAAATATTCAGTTGGTTAATATAAAAAGCACCAGAGTATCCAAATGCATGACTTCTCACCTGCTTGGAGGTTTCCGGCTTTTGACCTTGTTTTTGGGTTCATAGTCAGACTCACTCTCTTCACAACTGCTCTTCTCCCTATCTTCCTCTGATTCAGAATCGGAACCAGTTGCCGATACTGACCCTGATCCCGACATTTGCCAGTCTTCACTGTACATAATGAAAGATCAAAGAGTAACTTAAACTGTGGGCTTGTTTTTTTAAAAAAAAAGAAGCTATTCATCTACACAGGGCATCTGCTGTAATTTCAACATACTTCATAGCAATAAAGTCGTGTAACAGTAATTTCAGCTGATGAGACAGAAAACTGTCATCAATGAATAATGGATAATTAAAAAAGGCCAAATGCCTCAAAGGGACTAAGTTTTCTGTAATCAAAAGCTAAACTTAAAATCCAAAATAAAACAAAAATCTAGATTTCTCTGTAAGGTTCAGCATGAAGAAACGAGCTAATGTGACATTAAGAAGCCAAAGCACTTAACGAGTCTAACTGGAAAGAAACATATTTACCAGAATTTACACATGCTAAAACCATAAACCTCTTCTTTAAGAGTCCCAAATTGTCTTACGTCTATGGTCCCTGTGGCTCACGTGTAGAATTAAAAACTCTTTCATGGGAATCAAAAAAATAGAGGCAGATTTCAGAAGCATCCAGAAAATCTTGAACTGCATTATGGCTCCCGAAAGCTCGCACAGAGTCCCAAATCAGTGCTTTAAAACCAGGCAACATACTTTAAAACACTTGTGACTGAGCAACAGGATGTCTTTGTTTCTACCTAACTGAGATCATCTACTCTGTAACAGGAAAAACATACCCACTGATGCTGTTTCAAACTCTGAATTCATACAAATTTAATCTTAATAGCTTAATGCAAAAGAAAGAAAGAAAAAAAAGTCTGATATGCATTAATGAAATATTGCTAAATCTTTACATTAAAATCAGGTTTAGGTTACTTGACCAAAGTGCTAGGCCAGTAGGAGTGTTCATCAAAGCTGGAATACTACCAACAAGTATTATCCTTACATTTCGAATCAGGAGCCCAAAGAACCAGCAGTGCTTTGACCCCTCTCTTCCTGTCTGCCAGGACTTTGGGTCCTGGAGGAAACTACATTCTCAGTGTTCCATTCTCATTGTGACCCATGACAAATACTATGATGTCTACTGCACAGACAGCACATGGCCAGTGGTACAGAATATTTCATTAAAATACTTTTTCTGAAAACAGTAAGTTAGAAGAATAGTAACAAACCCATGATCTGTGTTTATTGAGAAATACAGAAAACTGACACAAGTCATCATCTTCTAAGACTTGATCATGTATCAGGTTATTTGTTGAGAAATCTCCAACCTGCATATCCGATAATAACTGCAGACATACTTATTCAGAAAAGCCATAGGACAAGAATTCAAGCACTGGATATGTGAAGTGATTTGGTTATGGATTCTTAAACTTAAACATCCTTCCTGTAATGGGAGTATGCTATTAGATGTCAATAAATTCTTGAATAACAAAACAGTAACACCTCATTACTAGGAAAGTACCATTTTGCTAGTTAGCACTTCTGCCTCCTTGTTTGTTTTTTTTTTTACACTACCATTTCTTAAAGATATTATACTGGCAACCCTGAACACTGAGATGACTCATGTATTCTAATAAAAACAGTTCAATTTTTACACACCATTTACAAAAAATACAGGTTTATAAAAAATACCATTTATAAAAATGCAGCCCCTCTCTGCCACAACAATGTATAATCTTTTCCATACTTTTTGATGGATCATTTAGAAGTTTATTTTCCATCAAAATTCTTTGTTAGTCAACAAAGCTAATTACTACAGGAACTATACTAAAGACTTGTAAATACATTTGAGGGGAAAAAACCCACACCATAAAACACCAAACAAAAAAATTTGGCATTAGCTAAGGAGTGCTGACTTAACCTACTTAGTAGTTTCAGATTTCTACAAGATTTTTTAGGGAGGGCCTTCAGCTCAAAAATAAACTGCAATGAAGTATTTTAAAAGTAAAAGCCCAAATAAGTGTCCTCGAACCATACTGTACTCTTTTGCTCAGAAATTAATGCTATATAGATGCTCCTTTTAGAGTTTTACATATTTTACATATTCCAAAATGTTTATCAAAACTGGAAATGCAAGATCAAGATGAATCAAAAAGGTAACTTAAGCATTTCAAGAGAGGAGGAATGAAGTATGAATTTGGGGCATGTCACTATGGAAAAAAAATTAGGTGATATTCTTAAGAAAAATATATCTTACTCTTTATGGTTTTTCTTCTTGGTTTCACTGGATGAGTCATCTGCAGAATCTTCACTACTTGATGATTCCTGCAGATGAAGAAAAAAACACAAATCATTATCAGAAAAGGAACTAAGTACTCATAGCACTAAAAAGACAATCAGTTACCACTTTCAAATTGGAGGCCTGCTATTCACGTTTTACCCTCTTCATCTCCCACAGTGTAGCTGTTAATGCAGAATGAGATAAAGGCAGCTACTGTATTTCTATTCATCATCTACAAACACATTGTGCCAGCCCAGCTCTAGAGAATATCACCAAAAAAAAAAAGTTTTTAAAAAATAATAAAATCATTGTGTCTACATAAAAACAGAGTCATGGTTTCAGAAGTCTCAAGTTAATTAAGATGACGGTTTTATCAAAAATCCTAATGAAGTCTCCTAACCTCAGGAGCTTTCTCATCTTCCATATTCCTTCACACCTAAACACCAGCTTAAGAAAATTTTGAAAACAGAATATTTCTTCTTTCTCTACATTCAAAGAAAAAAAAGGACTCCTCTTAAAATGAGATTTTCTTAAACTCAATCTGTGCTTATCTTGAAAAAAATCTTTCAGACAGGACATTGCAGCAGCTATAAGGTAATGTTTTAACAATAGGTGGTTAAGCTCTGCATTTCCGTTTTAATGCTGTGCTGCTGAACATAAAAAACTAGAAATATATCCAAAGGAGTGCTACTACACTGTGTAGTTTTTGTAACAAATGAGAAAAAAAACGTGCTTTATAAATAAATTCCATTTCATTATCCTTTAAAGATGTTCCTACTGCACAAAGTCAACACCTGTTTAGCCTAAAATCTAGGGTTTAAAATACCTAGAGTACAGATGTCATTCTTGAAGGACAAGAGTTCTTTAGTATCTACTGTTAAAAAATCTGCAACAATGTAGTTTTCTACTCTATAAGAATTTTTGAAGCCCACAGCACCTACCTTTATACATAAATAAGTTGAAAAAAAACCTTTCAGCATTTTTAACTGTCTTTACAACACTCAAGCAGCCCAAAGTACAATTCAGGTCAGTACTATGTGACTTGAAAATGCTGTCCATATATCTACTTAAAAATACCACATAATATAGGCTGCTATGACTGGCACAATTCACTTGAAAACAAGTAATGAGAGATATTTTTACATTTCCTTATAAAAATGTCCGTTATTTGAATGTTACTTTTAATCACACTTAAGAGAAATTTAAATTATGTTACTCACCTCTTCTGAACCACTGTCTGATGAAGTGACCTTTTGTTGTTGCTGCTGTTTCTTGAGCACTGCTGATCTTTGCACAGCAAGTATACTTGGACTAGACTTCCAAAACTGAACAGGAATGGAGATGAAAGAGTCAGTTAAATACATTCAAAGCATAGCACATGCATCACTATTAAAACAGATCTTAATTCTACAAATTAACAAAATTCACAACAAAATATTGTACACACTAATAATACGAGATATCTTTTTAAAGTAGCAAGATTGCTGCAGAGCAGAATGTTACACAATAACTGCCAGGATAATTTCTCCATCACATTTAACAAGGGTTGTGCAGGTTTTGTTACGGTAGAACATGTAAAGTACATTTTTAAACTGATTAATCTTTTCAGACCACTTAGCTGATACATACTTGTTTCATACAGTAATACCTAAGTACACAAACAAAAATTTAACACAGAACCCTCAACAGTCTCCAACTGTTAACTAATATATGACTGCCTTTCATAAACATTTATGTTTATGAAATCCATGTCCCAATGAAGTCCATGTAACTCAAGAAAGTGTAGGTAGTTTTGGCCCACTGAATTTAAGAGATTTCCAAATACTACTTTTTCTGAATTTAGCTGACTTACTGAAGAAGAAAACCAAGTGCATACAAGCTTGAAATTTTAACACAAAATGCTTCTGCATGATGAAATTTAGGTAAGCATTTAACTCAAAATACTTGCAAATATAAGAATTTAAAAGCATCACTTCAGGTAGTTATCCATGAGAAACTCAGCCCAGTGTTTAAGACAAGACATGCATTCACTAACACAACTAAGTTAAATTCTAATTTAAAAAACTATCTTTTTTTTAAATTAAAACTGCTATGCAAACTGACTGCACAGAAAGGTTTTTTTAATTTATTTTTTGCCCGACAAAATGCTCATTTATCTGTTTTGTTTACCTCAGATCCATCAACTTTGGGCAGTTTAGCTTCAATTTGTTTCTTCTCTCTAGAGGTGTCAGACTCCGATTCTGACTGAGTGCCTGACTCTGAACCAGAGTCAGAGTCACTGCTGCCTGACTGACTGCTGCTTCCATCACTACTGCTTCCAGAGCTTGAACCAGATCCAGAACCTGATGCTGACCCGGAATCATCATCAGATCGGCTGCAATGAGAAGTTAGTAGGATATTACACAATTGCCAAGGTAACTGGATTAAAAGAAAAAACGTTGCCTTAGCTTCACCTACGAATTGTTACATATAGACCAGACAAATGGGTAGCACACAAATGCACACAGTCATTTAAATAAGTTAGTAAGAATAAAACAAGGTACTTTGAGTAAGTAAGTGAAGAACAGAAACAAGCTGTATCTCTGATTCTACAGAGCTGACCCAAAGCACTGTAACAAAATTCTGCATATCAATAAAGTTCAAAATAAAAAAGAAGTAAGAATTTGGAGTGTAATCAGATACTCTTTGCGAAGCCTAACAGGGGTAAGATAAAGAAAGAACATTCAAATTATTAGAGAGTCAAACAAGGGAAACAAAAGTGGCAGAAATCTTTCTTACCCATGCAAACTTTCCACCTCCAGCCTCTCCAAAATACTTAGTTCCAAACTCCATATATACATACATACACAACAGTTAGGACTACTCTAAAAAGACCTGCCCAACTAAAATACAAAAGATTGCTTTCAATCACAGTAGTATGAACCAGCAGTATCCCTTGAAAAAAAGCTATGTAGATCATGTTTTTCTCTTAAAATAACAGCAGCAAAATTCCCCAGAGAACTCTGAATTTGTCACTAATGGTATGACTTGTGCCAAGGCACTTTGCGTGGCATGTACTTGAGCTGCCAGACTATACTTGCATATTCATTTTACACCATATTTAACATACTTAGAAAGCACAATAATTATTTATTTTATGACCATCCAAAAAACTCAGAAACATTTGGTTTCCTACCACAACTCTGTGAAGTAACAAAGTTAACACTTTAATAAGATTTCTCATTAGGTCAATACTACCATATTTCAAAGATACCACGAGAAAAAACTTCAAAATCACACTACCATGGAGAAAATAATTTCAAATTATGTACACATTGATTGCAAACACTTAAAAACCAGTAAACATGCTGCTCAAACTGAAAATTATAAAAATCAAAAGTTGGTGTCAAAACCAAGTCAATCTCTGTCAACACCATTTATCCGGCTGACAGTCATCTGGAGGAGGGGAGAAGGCAGATCGATCATGCCCTGCCCTACTTAATTGACAACATTTTAACACCACAGGACAAAGCAAAATCCCTTCTCTTTCTGCTTTTGCTAAGACCAAGTAAACTATATCAGTAAAGAAGAAATTCAGCTATTCATAAACGGACTTCTGTAGATTGCAGCTCAATCAGCTACCTGCAACCATCAACTCTGACAGCGGGAAATGGACCATAGTGAAGCTACC
>NW_009702034.1:0-15209 GCF_000703405.1 Apaloderma vittatum
GAATCCGTAGCCCTCCCCGAGGTGGAGGTGGCCGGAGAGGGGGGCGCACGGACCCCGCCGCGGCGGTGGAGGAGACCCTTCGGGTCTGAAGCAAAAACCAAACCTTAAATCTCCAAGTTTCGAACGCGCCGAAACTGCCGAGAGGGACCCGCCGGCTTTGGGGAGGTCTGCTCCGGCGGAGCAGGGAAATAATTCGCGGTGTTTTGAAACAGGCATCTCAAAACAAGTATTCATCGTGCCGGCATGTAAAAAGCGCGAATATATTAAAATGCAAATATGCGTGTATGGTCGGCAAGGCTGTTGCGTGTTTCCTGTTTACCATGTTAATTAGAAGTTGTAAGGGAAAACTTCACCGACAGTAATCCACGGCAGCGTTTGATCCGGTAATGCTCACTCAGTGATGCAGTGGCTTTTATAGTTCTGGGTTTTCTAGCCCAAAACACAAGCCAAGCGTGTGTTAATGAGAAATGTATGAATTGTAATACAGCTTAGGACTTCTGAATATCATCTACCAGCACAAGTGTCAAAACTAACTCGGCCAGTATGAAGAAGAAAGATAAGCGCCATGCTCTTGTTTCTGTAAGGAAAATTTTGACCAAGTATCTTGTCCCCTGTCTTGCAGACACCAGGATGCTTTCCTGTACTATTTTGGGTGATGTTAACTAATTTGGCAAAAGCTTGAGGTCTGGGACATATAACTGTAAGGCAAGATGGGCCTACTTGTAGACAAACATAGCCAAAAACGTACAGAAGGATCTCGAGATTCTAATGGTTTTTTGAGCATTTTGTTTTTCTTACTCTTTTTTATGAGAGCTGGTATTGTTCAGTAAGCTGGTTTTTGCCTATTGGCCATGTCCTTTTAATTTATAGATGATACTGATACAAACAAATGTGTTACAGAAACAATTTCTACATTAACCAAATGTTTGCATGTTTGTTTGTTTGTTTTTGTAGTCCACCTCACAATTTCCAGATTCTTCCAGAGAAGAGAATAAAAAGAAGCCAGTTCTGGAAAGACTTGGAAATTTGTTCGGTACAGGGAAAAGGAAGAACGTCAAAAGTTCACTAGAACACGCTTCACATCGGAAAGGAGAGAGGTCAGTTTCTCCACACAGACCGCAGCCAGTATACTGTAGGCACATAAAGGAAGTGCACGAAGCTCCTCAAGTGCAGAAGCAAGTGAGAAACGTAAGTGCTCTTTCTGAGACGCAGGAATATAATTTCAGTGGGGAAGTAGGGCCGCTGTACCGTGATACCATTTCAGAATGGAGTAGCAGAGGAGTCTCTTCTGACAGTGAGTGGTCAGCAGATTGGAGCGGCAGCAGTGAAACAATTAAAAACTCTTTCTTTGAGAGTAGCCTGAATGTGGAAGTCTTGCAGCTGGAGAAAGAATCCATCACAGATATAGATAATTCCACAACTCCAGATTTCATAAAAAGCTTGAGAAATTTGTCTAGCGAAGACTTAGAAAAGAGTATCTTAAGCCACAAGCAGCTTGTGAACACGTGGGTGTCTGAGGAGCCTGGGCATGCAAAACCGAAGGATCTGCCATACGAGTTGGAGTCTGCAGCGAGTGAGCACACACATTCTGCTAGAGTGTTAACAGTTGATATCTATCTCAGAAAAACAGACGAACTTTTTAATGACCCTGTGACGGTTACATCAGAAGAATATTGTAGTGACTCGGACACAATGGATAAAAAATCTGCTAATAAAAGATCTGGAAAGAGGAGAAAATCTCAGTCGTTCGGTGACATTCCAAATGGAGAGAGAAACCAGACTGAAACTACTGCAAGAGAAGAATCTGTTTTTGAGGATGATGTCTCTTCTGAGGTGTTTTCAGACAAGATAATAAACTCAGAAAGAAAAGCAAAGTCTCCTCAACAGACTCCTGAAAGGAATTCCTCTTCCCCAGGAAATAATCAGGACCTAAAAGTTGGATCTGCTCACAAAGGGGCATCTAAAAGTGAGGCTGACAAAGGCAAGCAGCAAATCTCAAACACAACCCCAGCAAGGAGAAGATCATATAAAAAGAATCAGTCAGACGCTGTCCCCATTTCCCCTACTGGTTTGAAGGGTCAGGTAAAAGATTATTCCTCAAAAAGGCAACCTTTAGCATCACCAGAGAGTAACCCAATGACAAAAAGAACTTCCGTGGAAAAGGGAGCTATACCTGTGGCTTTTGGGGAAGACGGTTTGGAGTCTCCCAAAGTTTCTTTGGTCTCTAAGACAGAAGACCCTGCCTTGGTGTTTCCTGAAGGCAGAAGTGAGACCAAGGCAGTAAAGCCTGGTAATGGTTTGGATGGAAGAGCTTTCTTGCGTTCTGATGGGATTAAAAATGGAGACCTGTGTGTGTCAGCTGAGAGACAGACCAATTCTGATTTAGACAGCTTGAAGCTGAAGAGTTTGGATGCTTCCAGAACAGTCACAACCAAGATTAGCCTGTAAGTAACATAAACTAGTTTATCTTATCCTTGTGGCTGTAATTTTGCTTGTATCTGTCTTTAGGATACTGTAGGAACACTAACTATGTATCTATTATCTATCTAGATTATTTTCAATTAAGAACAGAGCAGAGTTTTTTATTATAATTATAGTTACAACATAGCAAGCTCTGTAGTTTACATGTGTTAGAAAAATGATTATTTTTTTCCATTTTTTTATTGGTAGGTAATTTCTTTATATGTCAATTCCATTATATGGAGTAATTTTACCTACATAAAAGTTGCTCTGTCATCATCATCATTGTTGCTCAGATTAGCCCTTCTATCATTGACCTTAATGTAGTTTTGCTGTCTGTAACCAGCTGAGGATGTGGTTGAAGTTTTTATGTGTGAAAATCTTTGAATGAGGAATGTGTTCAAATTGTTTGAAAGAATGTAAATTGTGCTATTTTAAGAGGAAACATAGGGTGCAATGTAGGGCTTCATCCTTCAAATGACGTGATAAATCACACTACAGAAATTTGGGTACGTATAGCTGCTTTTGTAAGCATGTGCAGGATGAATTGTGTAATTTTTTTGTGCATGTGAATAACATCAGACATTTGCAGAATTATGCACGTATTAGTTTTCAGGATTTGGTTTTCCACTTGAAAAAATTGTCAGCTGTCAGACAAAGGTAAAATCAGTGCTTTGCTTAGGATTGTGAAGAAGAGGGTGTATTCATAAACTCTCACTGTAACCACGAGATGAGTCCAGCGATTGATTTCCTGGATTCTGTTACGTTATTTTTTATAGTGAATCATTTTATTACGTTCAACATTCCTGTTGTTTGATTGTCATGGCTATGTGCTATGCTTTCCTCATTCTGGTACATTCATTTATAGGTGTCAGAGTACACTGAATCCTATAGTTCCAACCAAGGTACACCAACTATTCAAATTGTCATTGAGTTGTGTTAGAAGAATGTGAAAGTTTAACATTATGGCTTAAGAAGCACGTACGTTTGCAATTATGCTTCCCACGTCTGAGAAGCATAGGAGCATTAGGAACAATTTCCTTTGCAGGATTTGCAGTACTCTACATCTGATTTGTTAATTTCTAACTGAATTAAGACCACCTAGTGCTGAGAGTTAAACTGAGGTATTTTAGTACACGGTGACGCTTTGCCTTCTGGCAGTGTAGATCACAAATCTTAAACTCTGAAGTTTTGCATTTTCACAACTTCAAAGGAAAGGTAGCTTTTTTTTCCCTTTTTGTGTCACTGTCATTAGTGATGGTGAAGTGTTAAAAGCTTTTGTAGCTGGATTTCAGTTTTTCTGGGTATCTCCTTGGCGTGCTATACAGTGCATTATCTTCTTCTGCACTTGTAAAATAGTAGATAAGGGTCCTTTCTTACAGATTTAATAAATAAGCAGCCCGTTCTATTTGACCTGATTTTATGGAGTGTGTGGCACATGGTGTTTGGCCTAATCTGCTGGTATGGGAACTTTAGCCTGGGGTGGGGACCGCTGTGTTACATGCCGGGTTCCTGATGCATCTGATAGCTGTCATTGCATGCTGCCACACAGTTACTTCAGCCAGACAAATTAATATGGTCAGATTACCTGGTGTAATTTGTAGTCGGAACACATGGCCTATAAACCTGATTGTGGATTAAGCTGCTGTAAAATGGGAAAGGAGGTGTGGTTTTGTTCTCTTGCTACCGCTTTGAGCTAGAGAACAGATAACTTCCATTTTCAAAGGTTAGACAGTGGTTGTTAGATACTTCACATGAATACCTTTCAAGTTAAAAATACTCATTTACTCATAGATTTGTATGCTTCCTATGAGATGGATTTTGTATAGTCAAAGTAATTTTCACTTAAAAATGCATAATGTCTCTTACGAATGATACTGTGGCAATTCTTGGAGTCAGATTTCTTAGAAACAATTTTAAAAGTAGCCACTTCTGGTGGCTTCCTGCAAGTAATGATAACATTTTCTGTCTTTGCTGCTTTTATGTCTGTGTACCGGGCAACTTGGAAGTCACAGGATACTTTGCTTCTGGCTTTCAAAAGGCAAATCTATCAGGTTTGAGGCTAAACTGAGGTTGATGGTATATCTTAATCGGCAAAATAAGACCTCGGGCAGTAGTTACTTTGATGTGCTTAGTGGAAAACTTGTCTTCAATTGTCATATTTGATGTTCACACATCATTTTGTAGTTGGCCTCTTCATTTATGCCCACTCCTTGAATTATTCTGCTCTGTTAACCTGCCATTTTTCTCTGTTCACCTCCATCTGATGTTTTGGCATAAACGTTGTTTTGGCATCAGTTATGCACTTGACATGGTCGTTTGGATAATATGTTTCAAGTATGTGACTCACCTTCCATTTATGACTATATTGGGAGAGGCTTAACTGCTTGCTTCCACAGGTTAGCTGCAAGGTGTAACCGCAGAGGAGGACATCAGTATTTCTCTTGTGCCTGCTTGCTCCTGGCATTGCAGATCGGCAGTGGGTGGTAGGAATCAGCCACACTGGGCTGGTTGTCAGAAGGTGTTAAGGGAATACATCTTTCAGTGCTTCTCCCCCATAGTAGAAGGGAGGCTTAAAGGTACTCAAACAGCATCTCCTCCTTTTAGAAACTCAGTTCTAAATAAAGCACATCTTTTGGCTGTATTTAAAATCAGTATTTGTTAGGGTGGAGGAAGGTGTAATGAGAAGATTGTCTGGAGGAGGCCGGCTGCAGTGGATGGAGCTCCAGGGCTGAGCTTTCTGTTGCTCTTGGGTCTCAGCTGTTCTGCTGCTGCTTTCCACAAGTACTGCAGAATACAGAATGCAAAGTGCTGAAGTGGTTGTTTCTGCGTGGATTTGCAAGGCTTGAAACTATACCTTTGAGGTGTTAGCTGTTCATTTAAAACAGGTTTTAGGTGTGGCTGATAACTATCGGTGTTAACCATTAAACTTGCTTGTGTCAAGGCCTACAGGGAGAGATGGATTTTATTAGGAAGATATGTGTCATTGTGTTGAAATGCGTATAGTAGTGCAAATGACAGGCTGACAAAAGGATGGTACGGAAATGAGTCTGTTAGGATGATGAAGCTGTTGGCAATAGCTCTTGAAAATACAAGTTGAGGGCAAGTACCTTTTTCTGGTAAGAAAAGGACATGAGGGGTCCTGGTGAACAGGACCACATGTGTCAGTAGCGCATCCTTGTAGCAGATGAAGGCTAAACTTGTGCTGGGCTATGTCAGCAGGAGCATAGCCAGCAAGTCAAAGGAGAAGATACTTGATGCTCATGAGGCTGCATATGGGGCAATGTATCGAATTGTACCCCTCTTCCTCTTCCAACTCCCTTCTCTTGGTACAAGATCGACGATTACAAACTGGAATGAGTCTGCTAGTGAGCCGTTAAAAAGGTGGTGGCACTGGAACTTACTGTGTATGAGGAGAAGCTGAAGCACCTTGATTTATTCAGCTGAGAGAAGGATGTGGGTAGACCTCAGTCATCTCTTGCTACTTATAGAGAGGTATTCTAGAGAAGGCAGAGCCGGATTCATCCCTGAGGTGTGCAGGGAAGTGACAGTGCCCATGGTTGCAAGTTGTAATAATTAAGTTTTAAAGTAGATGTAAGGCAAAAATAATTCGCAGTGACAGTGGGTGAACTACTGCAATGCTTCCCTAGTAAGCCTGCAAAACCTCCACCCTTGGAGATACTCAGAACTTGGTCAGCCAAAGTGTTCAGCAGCTTCATCTAACTTTGAAGCTGTCTCTGTGTTGAGCAGGGAGTTGGGCTAGGTAACCTTCAGAGGTCCTTTACAACTTATTCATTTTCCAAAAAGAAAAGTTATAGAATACTTAACCTTTGAATAGCTCAGGAAGAAGACATACCGCAAATAAGTAGTGTCTGAATATGTTTGATTTTATTCTGTGTGATAGTTCCCTTCCTGTCTTCCTCCTTTCAGGTATAACACTTTTCTGTTTTTAGACTTTTTCAAGTGTCTTTTGGTTAGCTCCTATCTAAAAGTATGGCCAGTCTTATTTAGGTTTACTCTTTTGTATTTTGCTGATCACATGTTCTTTAAAAGAGTCTTCCAGTTGTGAACCAGTGTGAGCAGGCTGGTAGTGACAGTGAGTGCTGTGGAAAAGCTGACAAGACACAGTCATTTTGAACAGTTGCTTTCTGTATAGATTCTTAGAGGATTTTGGGTTCCTTCAGTTATTTCAGTAAGTTTGTTTCTCATTCTTTTGCCAAGAGAAGAAGGTTGTACAATGGAGTCTTGCTTTGGTAGGGTTCACTTTGTTACTTGGAATGGATCTCTTGAGGAAGAGGAGAAAGGACTGATGTCAGTTTTGAGGTTTTTCTTGTTAACTCACTTATACCTCACACTTCTTTCTTGGGCTAAAGAGCTCAGTGAGCACAGCTTGTGTAGGTAAAAAAGAAGGCACTTAAATGCCAAAATCATCCATTGATGGACAGAGCATTTGAGGCCCTGGAGACAGTTGCTGCAAGCTAATTTCCTTTGTCTCCCACCACTGTGAGTTTTCATGTAGGGCAGTTTCTGCCTGTTTCCCACTGCTGAGTGTCTCCAGATTCCTCTCCAGAGAACAGTTGTGCCTTTGATTTGAGGTGATGATGGGCTCCTTGATCATAGAATCACATAATGTTAGGTGTTGAAAGGGACCTCTAGAGATCTAGTCCAACTCCCATGCCAAAGAAGGATCCCCTAGGGCAGCCACACAGGAACGCATCCAGGTGGGTTTTGAAAATCTCCAGGGAAGGAGACTCCACAACCTCTCTGGGCAGCCTGTGCCAGTGCTCTGTCACCCTCACAGTTAAGAAGTTTCTCCTCATGTTGAGGTGGAACTTCCTGCGTTCCAACTCAAACCCATTATTCCTTGTCCTACTACTGGCCACCACTGTGAAGAGACTGGCATCTTCCTCTTGACCCCCACTCCTCAGGTATTCATATACATTAATAAGGTCCCTCTCAGCCTTTTCAAGACTCAGCAGCCCCAGTTCTCTCCATCTTTCTTCGTATGAGAGATGTTCAAGTCCCTTGATCATCCTCGTAGCTCTTGTTATCTTGTATGTTTCTTGTTACCTGTCTGATAAATTTGGAAGGCATGTGTGGAAGGCATCTTCACAGCTGTTTGTACTGTTTCTGCAGTAGCAAGTGACAGGGACAAATTATTTTTCCTGGATGTGATTATTCGGAGGAAGGAGCCTTAAAACCCTCAGCTGCACGTCATCAGCCTTCTGCCACAGTGCATGGCTACTATGTACTCGTACTTGTACACGCTTCTTTACCCACTTTAATCGAGAAGGTTCTCTGTTTCCTCATTCAATTCTTGTAAAATTAGTGGAGTTAGTTTACACAGTTTAAATTGTTAACTGTCTTTACCTGAAGGAAGTGGGAGGGTCCTCACATACGGTTTTCACTTAGCCAAGTGGTGGTGCAGCAGTAGTGACAGCTACCTTTTCCACCAGTGCTAGTGAGGCCAGAAGAGGTATTTTACTCAATTTAAGGTTGATTCCACGGTGTAAAAACTGCAAAGAATCTGGGCAGATGTTTTCAAAACTTGTTGGTGAGGTATATTCAAATGTTAACCAACTCATTATCACCGTAATGAATTGGGATTTGTTTCCTAAACTCTGTAGGGAATTGTATGCATATAATTTATTCTGCCTATTCACTATTAAATTTTAATATCTGTCAGTCATAAGTAGTTAAGTTCTCTTGCCTCAATTGCAGATGCTGTAGGCTGGTGTGTTTTTTGTTTTACCGAAGATTAAAGAACTAGGTACAAGTTTGAAATGTATTCTCCTTGTTTAGTGTCTATTTTTTTGTGGTTGTTCATATAGTTACACTTTAATTCCTTTTGAGATACTAAAACTTAAAACTGAATATGACTGTGGAATATTTCATTGTAATGCTGCATTTTATTGCTTTGAAAAGTGTTGCAAGTCCTTTCAAGATTAAAGATGTAACTCTGTATCACTTTGCCTCCTGTAGTCCTGCCAAACCAAAGAACGTGGAGCTGAATTTTAAAACACCTACGAATCAAGACAGTTTAGAAAGTGAGCATGATACTCTTGAAAAACCAGTTAATAAAACTAACAGCAATATTGCCAACAAAATTTCCTTGTTTGAAAATAAATGTGCTAACCAGAGCCAGAGGCCTACTGACATCCTTGCTTCAAAAAATAGCACTGTACCAAGCACGTTTGTTGGCAGAGCAAAGCTGAAATTTGGAAAACAAGCTAAGGAGAGCGAACAGCCTGATAAAACGTTAACTAGGCAAAGCAGTCGCCAGAAGTTATTTGAGAATGGCATACCAGAGAAAGAAAGCACTGCAGAATTAAAAGGCAAAAATGAAGAAGGCTCTGCCTCTCATGAGGATGTTGGGAAGACAACAGAACTTAAAGTAAAAGCTGCAATATCCCTTTTTAACCAAAGCAGCAAAATTGATGATAGTAGTGTCTCTGTGAAGCAACCCGATCCAGAATTAACCACAGCTAAAAAAGAAAATTTGCCTTTTAAACTGTCTTTGCACTCACCCAGTAGAAGTGAAAGTGCTCAAGATACTTCCTACCAAAGAAATAACACAAATTCAGAATTTCACAGAAATGAAGAAAAGATGCTGCCAAATGCAGAAGTTTTATCGTTTTGTAATGATGATAAATATCCTCCGCCATCTCATCAGGTTTCTAGATCAGAATTTGAGATGGAGAATGGAGAAAGAAAGACAAAAATGGGAGATGTGAGCTTTGCAGCACTGCGGTATGATGACAGCAGTCAGGATAGCGTATTGGTATCGGAGCACAACATGAATTCACAGCAGAGCCCGGGCAAAACCTGCAGTGGATCTGCTGAAGATGACAGCATTTTCGATTCGCCAACGGACATGAAGAAGTTTGCTGAAACGATAAAAAACTTGGACAGCTCGGTTTGTTTACCCCAGAAAAAGAAGAGGTCAAAACTTCCCAAGTCCCCAGCACCCCACTTTGCAATGCCTCCCATTCATGAAGACAACCTAGAGAAAGTCTTTGATCCCAGTGTCTTTACTTTTGGTTTGGGACTGAGGAGGGAAAAAACACAGGATCTGTTACCGGCCCAACAAATGAAAATGCAAAGCCTGGAAACGATAGCCAGAGTCAGGCCTAAGCGTGCATCTACAGAGCAAAGTATCATTTTCAAAGCCCTGCAATCAAGTAATAGGGAGGAACCTGTCTTTACTCAGGAAGTAAATGGAAAAGAGAACATTGATGGTACAGATGGTGAAATTAAGAGGTCCCGGCTTGAAAAAAGCTCCCTCTTCTCAAGCTTGCTGTCTTCTACAGCTAAAGAAAAGTTTTTTAATTCTTCCATCACCTCAGTAAATAACACTGCAACAGCTTTTACAGCTGACTCCTCAGGGATGCCTCCTTTACAACAGGATCTTTCTGGGCAGTTCGACATGCCTCAGAAACCAGAGGTAATAAAGATCATTCATGAAATGCAACCACGTGAATTTTTTCTGCCTGCTGAATGACTGTTAATTTTGATGTTGCAATTCAGTCTCTTTCAGATATGAAGTTTCCAAGTTTTGTGGAGAAGTACATGGCAGCAGATAATGCAAAAAAAGAACTAAGTTTACAAACACCCAACTATGGGAACCCTGAGAAAAGTTTTGCCAGTTGGTTAGGGACAAGCAGATATGAATCAAATGTCCCCACTGGTTTATTAGATGTGGATGTAAGTATTGTATTGTTTAAAATCTGCCTGGAACATTAACCAGCTTTTATATTTTCTGTAGATGATGTGCATGCATTGTTTTGTTTAGTTCTCCTCTTAGGGACGTACATAGATTACAAATACCTAGAGTTTGGCATAGGTATGGCACCAGCTTCATCTGATGTTGGCTATGCATGAAAATGAGATGGCATCTGTTAACATGATTATGTTTCTTCCTGGTGCCCTTATTTTGAGACTCCACAGAAATATTTATGGAATATATATGTCTGGATATATCTTCATACTTGATTTTGTATTACTTTGAAACAAATCTCATGCTAACTTTATTTGTACCTGTAAATTAGTAGAAGGCTTTCTGTGAACTTAAGAAAACTTCCACCTTCTCTCAAGCAATCTCTCTCCTCTTCAGGCAAGTTGTTCAGCCATTGCACTGTTAAATGACTTACAGGGCAAAGGTTTTTTAGCCCCCTTTTTTGTTCCAAGTAATACCATGCATTTGATAGATATTCTAAAATATTCTTTAATGGTACTTTAAGAACTGGATGGCAGTGATTATTGAAAATGCTGATATAGTGGAGGGCAATCCCTCTTTCTGGTTATGAGCATCTATTCATCATAAGTAAAGGCAGACCTAGGTTTTCCCTTTAAGGTAACTTTACCCAAATGTGTGAGACTTTGGTGATTTGTTATTTCAAAATGCTGAACTGATGTCCTGTGGTATCTGCTGCTTCTATTGATATGGGCCTTTACACTTAACCAAGAGGAAAACTATAATCAGGAAATCTAGGAACTGTGGGGGAAAAAATCTGTTTTCCAAAGTTTGCTAGCCACATTACTCTCACTTGTGGAAATGAAGCAGCCATTTAAGAAGTGTAAGAAATACTTTTCCAAGGATAATGACTATCTGCTATTACAGTTCTACTAAAAGTAGTAGGGGAGTAGTAGAAATGAATAATTTCTTCTTCACCTTGTGGAAGGAAATCATCCACGGTATCCTGCAGTTTTGAGGATGTAGAACTTTCTCTCATGGGGAGTTTTTTTAACTAGTGTGGGGATAATTATCAGGGGTGTTGTTTGCAGTGGTATAGACTTAGCACTGCCCCTTAAAAAGGCCTTCTTACTCTGGGTGGTCCTGCTTGGATTTCAAAACCTGAGTTTAAAGCTCAGTGGCTAGTACTGATTTTTTTTTTCTCCTTAAATTGTTGTTACCGAGTGGGTTTCAAGTTTTCTTTAGAGTGTGGAGGCCTGATGTGGCAAGGAGGGTATGAACACACTTAAGACGGCTCTTGAGAGAATCCCATTAGGCTCTAAAGGGTTCTGGGACTTCTCTGCAGTTCTGTTGCTTGACTCTAAATTGCCTTGCTCAAGTTAGACGGGAATTGAAAATGTTTGTCTAATGGATACCTGCTGTGCTTCTTCCACTGACTAAGAAAATGATGATGCAATGGCTAATGGGTGATGTGAAGGAAAAGAGTAAGGGCAGCCCAAAACAATGACTTTGGCATTTCTTAAAACGCAGAGCAAGTTCTAACTGGAACTGAAGCACAGGCTAAAAAACCGGTCATGCTTCAACGTGCCTTGATGATGCCTACAAAAATATCAGGGTGGTTAGAGCTCTGTCCTGAGACCACTGCCTGCAGACTAATAAGTTACCATCAGTTCCTTGCATGTGTTGCTCTGGTTATCTTAGGCTGCAGCCTTTGGGGCAGGATCTATCTGAGGGGTTTTTTTGTTTGTATAAATAGTTCTTAGAGGGTCAGGACCCTGTCCCAGAGTGAACACTCCTGTCATTGCTAGGAAACCAAATGCATAATTGCAACGCTTTCTTTATTTGTTCTAAGATGCTGTGATGCAACCACAACTTTCCCATATATTCTGTGTCATATAATTTACCACTGACTTCAGTGTTATTTTAGACTTTGTATGCCTCAATGCACTTTATTTAAATATTCTCCACATTTTTAGTCCATGTCTTATTGCAGAGTCTTGTGCTTATTGAAGAAACGTATCTTGTTACAAAGTGTTCAACACAAAATTGATTATGCTAGTTAGTTCAAACACATATATGCCATCATGCCTCCTCAGTCTTTTCATATATTCCTTGAAAATTATTTCATGCTTTATGCTTCCAGACATTTAAACTTTAATATCTTTCTCATTGTAGAGCATGTACTTTACTAATGCCATTTTTTAAAGTATCTCTTGGTATGAAACTCCTGGAATATATAGGAAGCCGAACAGAAGGATTTTAAAGCATTTCAAGTCTGAGGTTAGTTGGCTTCCGTGAGATGATAATTCAGAGTCTTTAAAAAGAGCAGTGTGTAAATTTGTACATTTGTGGCAAGATATTGCTCTTCAGGAGGAAGAAGGAATTGAAGCAGTAAATAGGTGTAGTTGAAGTGTTATCATGATCCTTTTTACTATTCAGACTCATTTTTGCTTCACTAGCTCTTTTTTTTTTGTAGCTGAGCATCTTTATTGAATATGCTTTTTGTTTTTCTGGGGTTTTTGTTTTTTGTTTATTTGTTTGTTTTTTGATGTATGTGTGTGACTTTTCTCTCCCCACTGTCTATTAGACACTTTCAAGGAATGGACAAAGTAAAATCAATCCTAGACCTGGCAAGGTAAGATCAATTTTATTATCTTTATTGTTCTTCTCTGTGTTTAAAGCATAGCAAGATAGAATTATATGTTGTTGGTGTTTGGTTTTTTGTGTTTATTTTTTTTTAACACAGCTGGTGATATACTGTGATTCAGACTATGAGAAAAATGGTATTGAAGTTTTCCATGATATTCTGGATTGCACTTCTTGGGTTCTGTCGCCAACAATTTTAGTTAAAGTCGTCAGAGGATGGTAAGATTAATTTTTGCTCTTGGTCTATCCAAGAATTTTCTGAAACAGAACGAGCATATACTTCACAGTAAGTCTGCCTTGCAAATGGCAATGTGACATAGATACCTATGAGCAAGAAATGTGGTGCCTTACTTCTGCGATAGGAAGTTCTCAGCTGGGAAACGTATTTTGCTGACAAATTGAGTGAGTGTTGCCATCTGGAGGGGTGAAACATATTTCACTAGGCAGAAGCATGGACTGAAATGACAGATTCTGTTCGTCCCTTTGACTCCTCTCCCCATTATGGGTTCTTGCAAGGTATTTGTATTGGACTATAAAAGGCTAATAAAGGATTTTAGAGCCAGGTCTGACATAGGTTTGGATGCAGATTAATTCCATGACCAAAGGCATGAGGTGGTGCTGTAGGGATAATTGCCTGTTTCTCTGATAAGTCCGGAGGGAATTTTTCTCCAAAAGCCAGGTTGCCTAAGAATAATTCAGAACAAGTTCCTCTCCTACATTCTTCGTAGCTGTAATAGAAAACTGTTATTAGTGTGGATAGCCTGGCAAGTTAAGTTGTGGCCAGGCTGTAACACAAGTCAAATAGCAGATATCAGAAGTGATAGTAAGCTGGAGAAAGACAGGCAAGCTGCAGTAGGAGGTACAGGGAAGCACACCGATTGCTCTTTAGCTTCAGAAAACTGGAATGAAAAACCTTTTGATCTGTGTGAACCACATCTTCTTTTCCAGCATGGGCTAGGGGACTGGTTTTATTTCCTCCCTTCAACTGAGAGCTCCAGGGAAGGGTTTTATATTTGCAGATGGATATAGTTTTATCTACTTATATATTAAAACCTCCCACTAAAAATAAAGTTGTGCGTGTCTTCTGAGCAGTCTTATCTTCCTTTGGCATATCTATATGAGCCCCTGTGGAACTCCATGCTGCTGCTCACAGGATCCCAGTAGCTTGTCTGTTTATACATGACACAGCAGTCTGCAGTGTCAACATCTTCTGACCTGCAAATTGGTTCTGATTCATATCTCATGCAAAAGTCTGGTATTCATAGACAGTAGTCTTGCTGCCCCAAATCATCAGTTTAAAAAGGTGGAGGAGTTTTTGACAAAGTTACAAAGTCAGCAGTAGGCATCTTTGTTTTTATCTTTGCTTTTAAAAGTATCATTAGAGGCCAGAAATGGCTTGCATCAGCAGTGTTGGGTGAATAAGCTATATCAGGGTGGCGGGAAGGATCTGGAAATAATACTGCTTTATGAAAGGATTTCTTAAATGGAAGCATGATTTTTGCAAATCACACATGACAAAGCACCGTTAAAATGAGAAATTTTTATTTTAAGCTGGATACTCTATGAGAAACCAAATTTTGAAGGCCCCTCTATTCCCCTGGAAGAAGGAGAGCTGGAACTCCCAGACATTTGGGGTGCAGGTGCTTCTGAAGAGCAAAATGAATGCAAATCTCTAAAGCCTGCAGTGATTGGTTCAATAAGACATGTTGTTAAGGCAAGTAATATAAGTTAAAAAAAACCCAGTATCAATCTTAATGTTCAGTGATGTTTTATACTCATACAAAGTGTGTATTAAGACAGAATGACTTGTAAATGCATCAAACAATCTTCCATGTTTAATCACAGAACAAACTTGGGGGCTTTTAAAAATGGGAATTATGGTAACATCCACTGGAAGGATAGGTCAGGAAGGAAACTTAGTGCTTTTTGTTAGTGTCCAAAATGCTCTGTACAGCATTGAGAGACTCTGTCAGTCTCTCAAGAAAAATATCCCAGAAAATCATCAATAATCCCACAGACTCGTATTTTAAAAAGGTGTGTGTGGAGTTTTCTTTTCTTTTTAATATAAACCAAATCTACACTCAGCATGAACTTCAGTGTCAAACACCAAACCTTGTTTGACACTCAAAAAATGTTCCTGCATGTGCAGACTTACTGGGGAGTCACATACGGTGGAAGAATCTTCCTACGTGCACTTTTAACCTGCCATTAAGTAGTTACCTTTGCAGGTTGCCAGAACAAGCAGGAGCTATAAAGTTATTTCACTAGGAAGGAAAAAAGGAGGAATGTGTGTTGCTTGTAACTACAGTTCTTGTTTAAATTGCAGTTCTCTTCAAGAATGGCTTGTTTGGTGCTACCTTAGGATTTAATTTGCTAGAGGAGATGTTAATTGATGAAAGAAGTTGCATTT